>NC_068914.1:51598004-51901034 GCF_023091745.1 Budorcas taxicolor | reverse complement strand
GCCAATGGGAATTTGCTGTATGGCTCAGGAAACTCAAACAGGGGCTCTGTATCAACCTAGAGGGTGGGAGGGGAGGGACATGAGAAGGAGGTTCAAAAGGGAGGGGATATATATCCTTCTATGGCTGATTCATATTGAGGTTTGACAGAAAACAATAAAATTTCTATAAAGCAATTATCCTTCAATAAAAAAATTAATTTAAAAAATTGCTAAGAGGGTAGGTCTCAGGTTAAGTATTCCTTACCACAAGAGTAAAAAACAAAAAAGAAACAAGACGTTATGCCTTCCTGAGCATCACGCACACAGTACAGAAAAAATTAGAGCATAGACATGGTATCAAAGAGAATTGGGCTGAAAATTCAGCTCAGCCACTTTCTAGCCATTTAAATCTCTTAGGCTCAGCCCTCTCATCAGTAACGTGGGAATTCTCCGGATGGTGCTCAGGATTAAAGAATATATGCAAATACCTATCGGAGTACCTAGCACACAGTGAGTGAGCAGTATTAGCATCCTTCCTTGATTGACAGTGTACAATTATCCTGGACTTCTTTATGGCATTTTTCTTTACAAAAACACTAGTGCAAGTAACTCTGAATAGGAATCTAATGCAATAAGCATACTGGAAACTGAGTCTGAGCAAAGTGAACTGAGTCAGGATAGAAGTGACAGCTAACTGTTGCCTCTATAAGCACTCTTTCAGACAGAGCCCTCAGAAGCTAGCTGGCGGGCCCCAAGTCTTTCCTCTCCAGCCTGCTACTTCAACTCTAGCTCATAAATAGCGCAAAGGAGCTCCCCATGTGCCAGCTGCTCGCCTCCCACATGAGAAGGCGGCACGCACCGTCCAGCTCAGACTCAGCTGTGCAGCCCTATCTCTGAGTTCCACTACATTTCAGCACCATCGGGACCCTATTACAGGCTGCCCTTCAAATGAAAAGTGCTGGCAGGGAGAAATCCTTTTTTTTTCTTTCTGAAAACTGCTAAATATGTGCTGTGCCTCTTTCTCTGCAGCTCACGAAACACGTTCATATTGATTCCACACTCGTGCAGTGTACAGAAGAGAGGACATGCGAGGCGGCTTCGCTCCCTCCCTCCCACGGCCCTTCGCTCCTTCCTGCCTGCTAACACTCAGGAAGCCGAGGGCTATGCACAGTGCCAGCCTTCCAGGGGATGACGCCTGCCGATCATTGGACAGGGTAACGATGGCTGTGTGCTCACTAATTCAACGCTGAATTCCTCTTCTCACAGGGGGAGAGGGAAAGGAAGAAAGCTCAAATCCTTGGGAGGAATAGAGAGATGTGACAGCCCCATTATCCTCTTAATGAGTTTTTATCTTGCTTCTAAGGGGATTACCATAGTTACTGCCATTAACATTTAGTAATGCCCTCCCAGACAGCTGAAAGAAAGATGTTAAAATTTAAAAATAATTATGAAAATACTAACAATTTTATAATAATAATAAATGTGGAGTTTTCCTCCCTGGCTGATGAGTTCTAAATATATATGATTTAATAAAATGCTAAATTAGTACACACTAAATGTGTCTGGGGGAACCACCTTCTATTATGAGTAACACAATTGAAATACCACTGCTCACAACATTCATATAAGATATACTGGATACACAAATTTTGCTTTTAGGGAACATACTTACCTAAAGTTACTATAATTGTGAGAATCACAGTTCTTATAATTAAAAAGCACTACCTTTCATAATCATAATAAAATCGAATTGCTTCACAACAAATTCATCAACAATTTTACCAAGATGCTATCTATATCTAACTCTAAATGTCATGCTATAAAATTTCAAAGTACAATTATGTGCATGTATTTAAAACCAGAGTTGGAAGAAAGCATTATCTTAAGATCCTTTATTCATAATAATCATAAAGAAATTGTGTCAAATATAAGTATTGAATACTAAGTGATTCAATAGCTAAAATATTACAACTAGTGACTGTAATCAATACGGATAAAATTACATATGTCTGCATGTACAGGTCAGTAGGAAATGCCTCATTAGAAAAAAATGTTTAGCTTCACAGGGATGAAAAAACAGGTTTTATCTTTAAAAAGAAAAACTACATGCTACTCTATTATGCCTATCTATATTGACAAGCTCAAGCCTACATTCATAAAATGTGCCCTTAAACATGATACTATTTTCCTCCAACATGGAGTCTGAGAGCAGTCTCTTTCAATCCACAAAGACAATAATATGATCATATCAAATCTACAATGTCAACAGGTTTATGATCACAAACACTTTATGAGCTGAGCATTGTACCTACCCTTCAATAATGTTTGCAGTGTGACAGGGCCTGACGGTTACCATAGTGATCATATGGCAGCTTCTGATTTATTACCTTGTTCCCTGGGACTGTGATGGCTCCTTGGCTATACCTTCAGCAGCTATTTCAGATTTGAGAGCTACACTATGATAAATGTCCACTATCTGAAAGATACACTCAGCAGAAGGTAACCTTGGAGCGCAGTGCTTTAAATGCAAATTGCCAGCTTTGCCTTGCTCTTAGAATATGAAAGAGTGATTCCAAAGCCATGAAAAGGGGAGACCTCTGGCCCCTGACACGTCAATTCCTCTCCTTAGGGACTGTCATTTTCAGGGATACCACCCAGTGAATAGTTAAGCAGTCTGAAACAGAAAATGAGGCAATAAATTCTGCGGAGGCTAGCCCAAGTAGTACACTGATTACAAAAGCAGGCATGCGTCTAAGCAATTAGTGAGGCATGCAGTTAGGTGGCACCAAATGTTCGATGTATTTAGAAAGTTATCACTACCGGTCAATAAATTATGTCATTTCATTGCAACTAACTGACCCAGCTAACGCTGTCACACGGAGCCCTGAAAAGAGCATTTCAGGGAATAAATCTCCCAGCCGGGTGTCCATTTGCCAATGCTTCCTAGTTATACATGCCAAAGGATGATGAGTTCTTATTTAAAAAAAAAAAAAACAAATACAGGTTCTATCTGATTTTTGCTTTGGGAAAACATACCATACACAATACCAGTGATTTGTTATAGGAGTTTCTCATGCAACGAGGTAGTACACAGATGTCAGCTGTTGCCACTATGCGTGTGAATTAACATCCTAGGAAGATTATGATATATATCACTTCATTCTCTTACGTTGTTTCTGTCTGTTCTTTAATTTGACTGCATGGCAATAAAATACTGAGAGAATACAGCCTTTTAAGCTTATCTAGCTCATAAGCACCATACACTAATTTGTGTATTAGCAAGTCCCACACGGAAACCAAGTTATTGATTCTGCCATCTCAATCCCTTGCTTTGGCAGAAAGGATATTGCTTTTAGGAAAAATTAGACAATCTCTACAATCGTTTATGTTCCTTTCTTAGAGCTCTGTTTGCAGAAATCCTTCTTAAACATGAAAATACACAGAGTATTTTCACAGCATAATAGGTCAGCACAAACGGAAACTAATTTACATTTTCTTTTGCATCACTGATAAGAAAGCCTAACCGTGGCCAGGGACGTGTTCTTCCTGACTCATAAAACCCAGAGGTGAGACGGTATTTTCCATTTCCTGCTTTGTTGATTCATCAAATCTGTGTAATTCCTGTCTGTGCAGTACATTAATGGGTTCCCCATAAATGAAAACTGACCTAATCAAATACTTACTTAATAAAGTCTTATTTTGTTTTATTGGTAGAAAGAGTAGAGCGAAAGATCAAGTAAGTCAGTAGACGTCTCCATTTCAAATAATTGTAATAGATACATATATTCACAGAAGAGTTTTAAGATCTACTTCCAAATTTCAAATCCTATATCCCACTTTAAGGGTTTGGGGTGAAGAATCTAAGCTACTCCATTTTGTAAGGTTCCGGGAAAAGAGCCTTTGGAAATCCCCTGACCTCACCCCACCACCTGCGAAACAATCAGAACCCTTGGCCAGCCCGGGAAATTCGAATCAAGCCCGGGAAATGGGAACCAATCAGCACCTGTGGCCAGCCCGGGAAACGAGAACCAATCAGAACTCAACACCTAACCCTTCACCAGAAGGTGACCAATCAGACCCGGAGACTCCTGTTTTTCAAATTTTTCGCGAGAATACCCTATATAAGCAATGTAACCCAGAGCTCAGGGCTCCTCCCTATAGCTGCTGCATCAGTATCGGTGGGAGCCCCAGCTCGAGCTTGGTAATAAAAACTCTCTTGCTTTTGCATCGGATATCAACTCCCTGGTGGTCATTGGGAGATTTCGCGACTTGGGCATAACAGGGGCAGGGGCGAGAGGCAGAAATTGATTGCCTTGGATTAGCTATTTGATTTTGTACTGGGTGAAAAAACAAACCAAAAAAAAAAAAAAACTGAGTAGATTACAGAAAACTCTCGACCCAACCATTCTGCCCCCTTCTCAGTTCTTTTATGGCAAATGGTTACATGTAAGCGAGCATGTGTGAATCGTGTGAATGCCAAGTCACTTTAGTTTTGTCTGACTCTTTGCAACCCTACTGACTGTAGCCTGCCAGGTTTCTCTGTCTGTGGGATTCTCCAGGCAAGAATACCATGAAACTGACCGTTCTGTTGCCAAAGCTAGGAATTCACAGGTACCTTGTGTATAAGGCCAGTTTGGGACTAATATCTTTTTCCTGTAAATCATATATATATATATGAGAGAGACTATACCATATTCTCTCATATTATGTACCATATAATAAGATATTAAGAAGTCATAAGGTATCAGCATCTAGAATGAAATATTCCTTTACTTTAAAAAATTGTATCCATTTATTGGCAATAAGAAGTCCAAAACTTGTAAAGTTTTATATAAATATAAAAATCATAGCAGTTCTACTGTGAAGAGCAGTAAATTAAACAAATACATAATTCGCAAAACTGGCTTGACCTCCACTGCGCTAACAGTGCATTTCCTATAGGTTTCCTCTCTAGAAACCATAGCAATCGCCCCTACGTTCCCAGAAATTCCTCGTCCAGACCCATTTTTCAGGTCCCAGTCCTCGTCAGTACTACAGCAGCTCCACCTTCACAACCACAGTCAGAACCCACACTCTCAGGCACAGAACAAGGAGCACACAACTGGTCCTCACAGCGCCTCTTTAGCCTGTTCTCCTTCCCCTCTACCTTCCTAAGTCCTTGACTACAGTGAGCACAGGTGATTATAAGCAAAATGGAATACAGAACTACCAATCCCTTCTTGTTATCTAATTCTGAACCAGTCAGATCAACGCCCATCCAGACCCAGGGCTAGAAAAGAAAGGGGCAAAGAAAGTGCTGACAGAGGTTCTCAGTCTTCAACGCCTGCTTCAGCAGCTCCTGCAAATTCAATCACTTCACTTCTCTTACCTACATAGCCCACTAGGAGTTAACCACGGTCAGCCAGGCAAGAGCCATTCTGACCCAGAGGTCAGCAGTCTTATTAAATCCCTGTGCCACCGTTGGGACAAAGTAACGTCCATGCTGCTCAGTGCAAGGCACAGGGGAAAATGATTGAAGAGAGAGAGAGTTAGACAAGTCAGATGGAAAATTTAAATAAAAAAAAAAAAGAGTTGGAACTGGACGGGAGCAAGTGGTAGAGAGAAAACCTCCGAAACTGTTCTCTGTTAGTCTGTTCCTACATTTCTTCTTAGAATTCGCCGGTCAACAAAGCATTTGGTGTAATTAAATAACCATTGCAATTGGGAAACTCCTTTAAGAGCACAAGCTTACATTTTTGTAATTGATGTCATTCTACTGTGAATACACAGCCCACACCCAGAAGGACTGGTGTAGTCATCCTTTGGCATTTTGTAGACAAGTGCTAAAATTTTGCAAGTATGAAACATATTGGCATTTATTTTTACAATGGCAATGCTCCAAAAGAGAATGAACCGTCTTTCATTTTAATGAACAAGAATTGGGCTGGAGCAAGTGCAGATGACAGAGCTTCTCATTTCTAATCTGCTTTATGTATGCTAAATACATATTAAACAATCTTTCTAGCCTTAAGTCTCAGCTATGCAATTACAGGTTTATGTCCCTTCTGTTTGTGTTTGTTCATATTTGAGGAAGAACCCATTATCACTGAGTTGGTTGTAAAGATCATAATAGCAGGCCCAGAGACCTAGTGACCGTTTTCAAACAAACTGTAAATTGAAAAAAAAAAGTGATACCTGCCGCATTTATTAAGATTAAATTTTCACTTCACAATGCACAAAACTTCATTTAGTTCAAGAGAAAGCCTCTGTGATTATAGCCCAGAATACAACCTGCTCTATGTTCCTGTTGTCCAAAATCTGTTTTAAAATAGCATATAGCAAGAAAAGACACGTCTAATCCAAAGATAACGGGAGGTTTCCCTGTTGGTTCAATGGTGAGGAATCTACCTGCCGATATAAGAGACACAGGTTCGATCCCTGGTCCAGAGCCCCGGAGCCGGAACTACTGAAGCCTGTGTGCCCTAGAGTGCATGCTCTGCAGCAAAGAGAGGAGACCACAATGAGAAACCCACACACTGCAACGAGAGCAGCGCCCACCTGCCGCAACTGGAGGAAAAAGCCCGTGCAGCAAGGAAGACCCAGCACAGCCAAAAATAGGTAAATTAATAAAATTATTTTAAAAATAAAGAAATAACGATAGTGGGATATTAAGGGGAGTGAGCCACGGCATGTGAGAAACAGTTCTAGGCTTGTGCTGATTTAACCTGGGGAAGCAGATTGAACCCAAGAAGAGCCACCTATGCGAGGGGGGTTAGACGGGTTCCTGAGGGCATCGACGTCAAACTAATAATAGTGGGCAGGAGCTGAAGCAAACAAATGACAACTTAAAGGAAACTTCCTATTTTAAAAAATTGGCAAAAATAGATCACCAGTCCAAGTTCTGAGCATCTTCACTTTCACTTTTCACTTTCATGCACTGGAGAAGGAAATGGCAACCCACTCCAGTGTTCTTGCCTGGAGAATCCCAGGGACGGGGGAGCCTGGTGGGCTGCCGTCCATGGGGTTGCACAGAGTCTCGGACACAGTGGAAGCGACTTAGCAGCAGCCGTGTTAGCTCTTCTGTGGTAGAGAAGCTGGACTATATATAGCTTTAAGTTCCAATCCAAACACAAGAGTGTATAAGCTCATGCCACTTGGAAATTAGAGTTGAATCAAACTGCAAACAACATAATGTATATACGGAATCTAGAAAGATGGTGTTGATGAATCTGTTTGCAGGGCAGCAATGAAAATGCAGACACAGAGAACAGAGCTGTGGACATGGAGCGGGGTGAGGAGGAGAGGCTGTACAAATGGGGAGAGCAGCACGGAAACACACACACTACCATACGTAAAATACACAGCCAGTGGGGATTTGCTCAGGGTGCTCAAACTGGTGTTCGTGACAACCTAGAGGGGTGGGATGGGGTGGGGGGTGGGAGAGATGTTCAAGAGGGAGGGGACGTATGTGTACCTATGGCTGACTCATGTTGATGTATGGCAGAAATTGACACAATGTTGTAAAATTATCCTTCAACTAAAAATAAAATTTTAAATATATATATATATTTAAAGTCTTTTTCTCCCAAGAAAAGCTGAGAGTGTTAGGCTTTTTCACTTTTCAATATTTACTGAGAATCTACCATGTGTTACACATTGTTCTAGGACCTGGGCATATAGAAATAAACTGAAAAAAGCCACTGCCCCCCTGAGCTTAGAGTCTAGTGACACATTCAAACAGTTCTAAAGTACCTGAACTACAAAAAACTCAAAGCATTGTAAACCTTCATTTATACAGAAAGACTATACAGTGTATATGTGCACATATACTTCATGCATAAGTCATGCATAAAATATGCATCTGTAAATTGAAAAACAGCAAAATTCTAGGTTAATGAGTTAATAGATTATACACAAGATAGATTAGAGAGATATATAACCAAATACCCAAAACCTAAAGAGCTTTATCCCAAAGATAAAACACATGAACCCGTAAGGGATAGATTATATGATCAGGGACAACTTCCTGTGAATGCTTTTCTGTTTATTATGAGCCTTCAGTCATCACGTACACAGTGGGTGCCTAACAGTTATTAGCTCTACTACCCTTCATTCATTATGCTTCCTATGTGCAAGTTACTATGGGAGTATCTAAAGATAAAAGATATGGTCCCATGTTCAAGGGACTTAGAATGTACTAGCCAAGATTAGACAAATATACAAATACAGAAGTCATAATACGGCAATAAAAATGAATACCATAATATAGGAAGTTTGATATAGTAGTGAATAGTACAAAACTGTTGGAAAATTCAGAGGTAGATTCTGGAGGGCATGAATGCTAGGCTAAGGCTAAGCTGAGTAGTGTTCAAGGTAGCATCTCTGACGTCCTAATCACAGCCCAGGGTGGAGAGTAAAAAGAACTGAGGCCAGGACCCCGCCCCTCTCTGCAACAGGCAGGGCCAGGGGATGCCAGCAGAGTGCATAGACTTTCCCCAAAGAAAGGCAGATGGGCCGAAGTGTCTGGCACCAAAGAACAAGTCCAGATATAGAAGATCCGGGCCTTTATCAGAGAAGATGAAGGCAGGCACTGCCTGGGTGCTGGAAGGCCTGGGCAGAGGCTCTGACATGCTGAGATAATGCAGACGCAGCTACTGATACTAGGTTCAAAGCTTGCTCACAAGAGAACCCAGTGAATGGAACCCAGACTCTGTAAAGAGCAGGACAAGAAGCATGGCTAATTTTATGCTTAGCCAATCAAGATAATTTCCTGGCTTTCTGAAATTCCCTCTGACTAAGAGATTCCCCTTAGAGACAGCGATGAGACTAAGCCTGCAAGCAAGACCTCGGGAGTCTCAGCTACAGAATTGAGAAAACTGCAGGAGGAGGAAGCCAGATGCGTCATTTCAGCTGTCCTCAAAGATCTAACACCCTGAAGGATAAATCTACTATATAATTCACATGGGACATCAGCAGATACAAGAAGATAGAACTTTCCTCCAACAACTATGTGATTCAAATTCATACAAAATTAAGAGAGAAACTCCTCGGCATTTTCCTCTAAAACATGCAGCCTTAGAGAGTTACTAAGAGATGTGTGCCCGGGCCTTCTAAGAAAAATATGTGTTTATTTCACAGAGAAATTAAATAAAGAAAAAACAACTTTGAGCAAGCAACTTAACATCACTAAACCTTCTGTAAATTGAGCATGATAACAGGATCACTGTGAGCGTTAAATGAGATAGTATGGAAAGGGCTCACGTAGGTACGTATTATCATAGCTTCTATACTGTATCTCATTAAATGTTCTGTGCTATCAGTTGTATGCTAATACAAGAACAAAATTAACAATATAAAATATACAATAAAAGGGAAGAAAAGAGAAAAACCATCAAGGAACCATAATGCCTCATGGATTTTAAGACACATCCTGGTTTCGGAGACTTCTTTCTATAATTGTCTCTCTTTATTTATGGCTGTGCTGGGTCCGCATCGCCCCGTGGGTCTGTCCCTAGCTGCAGAGCACGGACTCAGTAGCTGTGGTGCATGGGCATAGTTGTCCTGCGGCATGTGGGAATCTTCCCAGATCAGGGATCGAACCTGCGTCTCCTGCATTGGCAGGCTGATTCTTCACCACTGAGCCACCCGGAAAGCCCTCAGAGATTTCTTTAATGTGGACAAATGTGTGTTTTAGCGTTAGAGAAAAAAAATGGTACTAACTAAAAGTCATTAAATTAACAGCCTTCCTTTAAATACAGGACCATACCTGAAGAGAAATTATCCATGTTTATAGCGAAGATTAGCTCAATCATTAACTTAATCAAAGGATAGAATTTCATCATGATGCAATGTCAATTTCAGCAGCACATCAAGTGTTATATGGGCCTTGAGAGGAATCTTGGAGAGTAGCCTTTTTGCCAGACCCTGATTCTATACCTTCCAGATTCCCATTCCCTAACAGACAATTACTCCCATTGTTACAGTCTGCATGTGTTTGTTTTCCCTCCCAGTTAAGAAAGTACAGCTATGCTCCACAAGCTTTTAAAGCTCCAAATTGTCTTACTGGCTTCTAAATCCTAGCTCTGTGGCTGTATGATGGGTCAATTAGTGAATGGCTCTTCAAGATACCTAAAACAACCAGCACAACCAGCTTGAGAAGACCATGAGGGCGGGTCTGGAAATGGTAGCATGTAAAAGCAGGGCATAAAGGCCGTGAACACCTTAATTCACACTCCTCAATCCCAGTAACTAGGGCAGAACTGAATCCCCCGAAAGCGCCAAGCTGAAGCCTTAACCCCCAATGTCATGGTATTGAAATGGGGCCCTCAATAAGTAATTGGGGTTAAATAAGGTCATGAGGGTGAGGCCTTCATGATGGGATTAGTGGTTTTACAAGAAGAGGAAGACAGCTCTCTCTCTCTCTCTGCAAGTGAGGACGCTGAGAGAAGGCAGCTGTCTACAAAGCTAGGAAGTCGGCCCTCAGCAGGAACAGAATCTTCAGGTACCTGCAAAGACTCAGAGGAAAAGGATACTTGCAGAATAAAACCCTAAACAAATAGTCAAATGTGAGTGGTGGGTTGGGGCTTTCTCCCTAATGAGAGCATAAAGGTAAACAGATGTGACCCCACAACTGAACTGCACTTAAAACATGAGTCAGGTCATCGGATGAGGGTGTGTAAAAATTAAGATACTGTTAACAACTTGAAAAGACTTCAATATTACCCTCAGGCCATCATGTAAAGTGAACACAAGATAGCCACAGTTGCTCTAATAAGCAAAATCCAAACGTATGAAACCTGCTAGAGTGTATATTTGGAGATGGGGTTTTACAGAGGTGAAGTCCTGAGTTACTGTTCCTAGGAATCTCCAAGATGTTTCTTATTGTCAACAGGGGTAATAAAAGAACTACAAGTTCTCATTTCCTGTGTGCTCACAGTGTGCCAGGTACCGCACATTGTGTTAAACACTTAAAATACAGCATCTCATTTAATTCTAACAATCTGTTGCTCCTCATTTCTAATGTGTTCGTTACCAAGTGTCGAGGATCACGGCATCACATTTCCAGTTACCCATTCCTCCTTTCCATTCCCTCTGCCACTACAGTATCTTAGGTCCTCAAGGCCTTTAACATAAACCACTGAATGTATCTTCTTAATAAATTCCTACTCTCAAGTCTCAGCCCTCTCCCGATCAATCCCCCACTCCCCTGGGGCATTCATCCTTAGAAGACGCAAGGTCATCTCTCTCTCCAGTGCCACGTGTTCTAAACCCTCAGCATAGCACAGAAAGCTCCATGTGATGCCATCCCCATCTGCCTTTGGACACTTGACTATCGCCCCCTGCCAACCATGCTCTCTAGGGTGCAGCCATGTAGCACTCGGGAGTATATTTTCAGAGCCCTACATATGCTGTGCTGATTTACCCCTCCATACCTCCTGCAAACTCTTATAAATCCTCTGAGACTCAACTCAAACATCATCTCCTCCTCTGAAGACTTCTCTTGACATAAACCCTCCCCCTTGCAGCAACTGACACCCATCTCTAGGCTCCCACAGTGCATCGGCCATTCTCTGGAGTGGCTGTTCAGAGTGTGGGGTGCTCAACAGAAGCACCTGGATGCCCACTCAAAGGGCATACTTTGAACTCAGTGAATTTCAGGGGATGGTCCTTCTGTAACTCAATTCTATCAGTGACAAACAATGCTGATCAGACTGAAAAGGCTAAACCACACTCACTCACCAACCAAAGACTTAATGATATAAAAGAGAAAGTCTTCAGCCCGGCAGCTGATCAGAACAAAAAAATTAAGATAAAAATAGAGCACGTGAAATGACAGTGTCAACACATTTCTTTTTTTTTTTCTTTTTTCTTTTTTTTTTCACATTTCTTGTCTTCATGATACCTGACTTTCACTGGGTTCCAATCCTATTCATGCCCACAGCATGCCTTATTTTTATAGCTTCACTGAAGCAACACAGATGATGTCTTTCTTTGTCTATCCTGCCTTGGGAGATAATTTTCCAAAAGCCCAATCCCTGGCTTTTATGATGATTTTAATCATCATAAAGACATACTTTCAGCATATCATGCCAGGAAATGAGTAACTATGTTAACTGCACCTAAGAAAATATGCAAAGTACTAACATTTCTGAAGCCAAGAAGGATTTCTCACACATTGTCTTCATCTGATTTTCCCTCCTAAAAATAAAAATTGAGTGACTACATACCAGGAAGTGTATCTTTAGTGGGTAAATATATGTGTCTTATATATGTTCCACTTTACTCCAGCTCTTTCTAATTTCTTCCAAGAAATTATATACTCATATGAAACCAGTTATTATGTTTATTGAAAATAAACAGAGCCAGCATTTTAGCAGTCATACACATAAGTGTCTATTTCTTTCCCCTGGGCTGTGTACAATACCCCAATATTTCCACACATCTTGGGTTATTATCTGCTTATTGCCATTAAGCTCTAATTTCTATCAACAAAAGAGAAAGTACTTGAAATTTTTAAGTATACATTTGGGTGCTCCATTATCAAGTTATCCTACTGTACAATTACTTTGGCTAACAATATGGACAGTGCTGGATATATCCATTTTTTTAAACCAGAATGCAAATGCAAATTACATAAAAATTTCATACAATGCTACTGTAGGGGGAAAAATTAAAGAAAGAAAGGAAGAGAGAAGCATGTTAAATTCTAACAAATGGGATACAGGAAAGCTTCATCAGACCGATTAACAATTGTCTCAAAACCATGGCATGGCATTGTTATTTGGATAATGTTAACCATGAGTAGACAACACAGTACACAAAGGCTGTTCTGAATTTAAAAAGCTACTGACTCTGCTAAATCACATACAATACACTGACCACTAGCTCTCCACGACTGTGGTCAAATAATCCAGCAAGCCAGCTGGGTTGGGGCTGGATCTGAGAACATCTGGTAAGTCAATAGCAGTCAATGACTTTATTCCTACATAACAAGTTACTCAAATATGCTTCCTTCCAACTCTGGGATTAGAAGAAAATCACATAACCCTGGATAATATCTTGAATAAGCATGCATGAAGGCAATTATCTTAAAACTTCTATTCCTTAGTGTCTTAAACAATCAGTGCCTTAGAGAGCCAACAAGGACGAGGACCTTTCCAGCTTATCTCTTTAAAAAGGGGCTACCATCAAGAGGGGTTTAATACCCCTTTCATAAGTATTTCTGCTTCCCTAACTATATTAAGATTACCAATAACAAAACACAGAAACCCATTCTTAGGGATTTGTGAGATCCAAATTCTAGAGCCAGTTTTCTTAGCCATGAGTTTTTTCACCATTAGAGAAAGAGAGGCATAACTAACTTATTCTAAGATTTTCTCCAGTGTATACAAAGAGCTTAGCATTTATTATTCAGCCCTAGACTTTCATGTTTTCATGAAATGATTAGAATAAAACTACAGATTTTTGCGGCTGTATTATGGGTTTCCTAGAAGACTGAACTCCAGACATCCCATGAAAAAGATGATCGCTACTTATCCTTGGAACTCTTCAAAGGAGATTCCATAATCTTCCGTAGCAATAAGCTCACATGCTTCGAGAAGCAGCAGCTAAATGGAATGTTGTGCAAAGTGCCCAAAGTCGATACCAAGATGGAGCCCCGGATGGCGCAAACCAAAAGAAATGCCATGCTAACGTCTGGGGAGGGAAACAGAGAAAACGTGTCTGTTCACAAAGAAGAATCTAAGCACAGTACTGAACCTGTCCTGTAGCTGAATCTCTACAGAGACGGTTAGGAACAGAAGGCGAGATTCTGACTTTGGTTTCCTCGTCATCATTACTGCTCTAAAAGCACCATTTCCCAAACAGTGTTCTATGAGATATTCACAGATGCTCTGCTAGAAAGGGGGGCTCCCGTGGCCCCCACGGCTGAGTGAAACAGTTAATTAAATAGGTTTCTCTGCCGCTGGACTTTTCAGAGCCTTGGAATGTGAATATAGATTCTGTATTGCCCAGAGAGGAATAAAGAATGCATCATTACCCAGCCTCTTCCTTCCCTCATCCCCCCTAAGGAAAACCTATTAACCCTTCCTGAATGGCAAGAACACTCTCTTACCTACTAGAATAGAAAATAAAATCTTGATGTCTGCCTTCCCTCAAATTCCCACCAACCCAGCTATTTCCCCATATGAAAAAACTCAAATTCTACTACAGGGTCCTTATCATCAAGGCAACACTGGACATAAATAGTCGGTGCATTTGTAACACTTGAATGAAAGAGAAAGAAACCCACTCTTCGATTGTACTACCCACACCTTTTCCAGAGCATGTCAAATTTACTGCATAAAGAATGAGATTGAATTTAATAACATTATTTCGAGCTTTGGGGTCAGAGCAGATGACATAAATACACTACTACAATACTATGATATTCTGCTCCAAGACGTGGATTCAACCATGTACTTAGTTCTCTTACCCCTGCCCTACGTGCACATACACACAACACACACACAAAACACACACACTATTTTACAATAAAATAGCTCAGGAACAGCAAAGCAACACACTGGCACTGTGTTCCTCCAACCACTTCTCTTTCTACGACCCGCAGCTTACAGGAAGGTCAGACATATACAAAAAGTGAGGACTTTGAAACATGTGTCATGAAACAGAGTCATTTATCAACATGCCTGACAAGAAGAAGGTGAGAGTCCATTTCAGCTGGCCAGAATGACTGCTGTACATCACATTTGGAGGCAGTAAGCCAAGACAGAATGAGTATTACCAAGTTGTTATGGTAACTAAATTGTGGCTGGTTCCATCAAACATTAGCCTTCCAACGCAGGGATCGTGTTTACAGTTCACCGTGAGGCAGGGTCTCCGCTCCATATGAGACAGCGCTGGCACCTTTACCTACGATAAGCCATGCCAAAAACAAACCTCACAGGAGCAGAGTAGCAGCCAGCCACCAGCCAGGAGAGCTCAGCTGCCGTGCACCGACGGCTTCCACCCACTAACTCTCAGCCCTGTGACACCCCACCTAAGGGACAACATTCTCCACCTGCCTTCACCAATACATGAAAACCACCCAGAAAGGGCATCAAAGCAAATCAGCAAAACAAAGGTCACCATAACCAGAGCTGAAAACAAAAATCTCAGAACAGAGGTCCGGGATCACCAGCACAGGCAGAACAGCATTTCAGCCTGAGGCTTTGCGGTCAGATTTGATCTGCATACTGACCCAGCTACTGACTACCAACATGAGCCTGAGAAAGCACCCTCTTCTCACCTAAGCCTCTATGTACTAACAAGGCAATGACTGTCGAACTACGTAATGACCAAAAACAGCATGGACTGTTATCCTTTGTCTGTGGCCAACTAGCTGTGTGACTTTAGACAAGTTATTTAACTTCTCCGAGCCTCAGTGCTTTCAACTGTAAAATACGGATAACCTTACCTACCCCTAACAGCTTCCCAGATGGTATGCCATTGGGATGGCATATGGCATCTATTGGTATGCCAATGCAGGAGATGCAAGATACGTGGGTTCAGTCCCTGGGTCTGGAAGATCCCCTGGAGGAGGAAATGGCAACCCACTGCAGTGTTCTTGCCTGGAGAATCCCATGGACAGAGGAGCCTAGTGGGCTACAGTCCAAGGGCCTGCAAAGAACTAGATACGGTTGAGCAACTGAGATGAACGCAGAATAAGACCCGACTGGAACACAGTGGGAACTGAACATTCTGGCGGCGGGAGCTGAGTGCCTATGGCAGGTGGTACAATGCTCCCCTAAAGACGGCCACATCCTAATCCCGGGACTGAGATGGAGCCAGGACCTATGGTCCTTGCCCGTCTGCCAAGTCCTCCTCCTGCCTTTTGTCTGCGGTAAAACTTTAGCCAAAGAGTCAGTTCAACCAGAGCAGCGAGCAAGTATAGAAACAAAGGAAAGCGGTCAAACGGGACAAAATGAAAGTCACTTAGTCCTTAAGCAAAATCGAGGGCCTTTAGTGTCTTTTTAAGACCTATGGATACTATTCGGCGCCACGTACTGTGGACTAGCTTATATGCTAGATGCTGAAGCCCCTAACAAGGAGCAGTTAACTGCATGACGACTAGACTGTGACCCCGACAAAAACCGCCGCAGTTCCAAGGACTGGCCTCAAGGAAATGGCAAGAAACTGACTCGGGAACTGCAGATTCACTGCACTTAAAATAATCACGATGATGCCGGTCCGACCACTGTAAGACCAATTTCAAGACGACCGTCTGAGCTAACTGTACTATGTCTGCATGCAGCCCCCACCCCTCACATGTGAAAGCTCTTCTCCACTCATGGTTGGGGCAAGAGGTGGGCGGGGGGGGGGGGAGATAGCCTTTGAACCCAATTCCCCACCCTCACCAGCTCCCGTCTCCACCTGGTTGCCCACATCCAGAATAAAGCAAACTTTCCTTTCCACGAACATGGTCTCATTACTGGCTTTAGAGGGGTAAGCAGGCAGACCCCACTTTCAGTTTCAGAACCTGTGGATACATACTCTACATGTCAATAGGAACTTTGTACCTGTGATTATACAAAAGAGTCTTGAGATGGGGAGGTTAGTCTGGATTATCCAGGTAGATCTGATGTAATCACAAGGGTGTTTACAAGGAAGAGGGAAGCAGAGGAGCTAGAGACGGAGATGTGAGTATTATGCAAAATGCACCGCTCATAATAGGCTCTGAATAAATGATGGTTGTTGAATTCTGACAGATGCCAGTGACTAGAGGGGCTCAATGTTCCTTAGAAACCTCAGGCATCTAGTTTTCCACTGATGTCTGTTACCTGTAGCAACCTGTATGCCTCCTGCCACATATCAAAGTTATAGACAGACATCATGCTCTAGCCATCCGTTCTCAGATAATTGCACCTGAAATAGTCCAGATAGCTAAATGAACCAGAAAGGGAGGTACCATCGACCAAGAAGCAGCTGAATTTTGAAGATGAGCAAACCTAGACAGGAATATCATTAGCCCAAGGCACTCTTGTAATTCAAAAGAGAAAAAAACCCACAGTGTTTTGAAAAGAAATAACAAAAAGCATGTCTACTCGCCTCAGGTCAGGTCTAAGACTACCGAGCCTATAAATCTGATGGCATCCGTAACAAGGAAGCTCCAGATGATCACTGAGAAGGGCTGACACACAAAAAGTCAAGAGCCTGCTGCCCCAGTCAATAATGGGGGGAAACACAAAAGCAGGAGGTTTCTCCTCTCCCGTTTCACTTAATGTCTGGTGTGGATGGAGGGCTGCAGTCACTTTTGGCAGCATGTCTGCTGGTACATGGAGGGGCGTGTTGACTTCCTTCTGCCTCCTCTGCAGGGGGTATGGATTCCTGCTGCTGGGTACTGGAGACAGACACAGCGATTGGGGCGATCTTAGGAATACCACCACCAAACCACGTGTGGGAAGATGGATGGGACATCTGCAATGAAGAGGCTGGAAAGGGAGGAGGACACAGCAGAGCAGTGTGGGGACAGAATGGCAGGATTACCTGAGTCTTCCATCTGTGAAATCCATGGGCGAACCAGGGCTTTACCTTCGTAGGTGCCTTATGTGCTGAGTCACTCAGTCGTGTCCGACTCTCTGTGACCCCGTGGACTGCAGCCCGCCAGGCTCCTCCGTCCATAGAATCTTCTAGGCAAGACTACTGGAGTGGGCTGCCATTTCCTACTCCAGGGGGTCTTCCCAACCCAGGGATTGAACCTGCGTCTCTGGTATCTCCTGTATTAGCAGGCGGGTTCTTTACCACTGCACCACCTGGGAAGCCCTATGTGCCTTTATACACAGCCCTAAAAAGAGCTTATGTTTTTCATTGTACACGACCTGGGGTGGGTCATAGCACTAGGGCGTTCTTTTTGATGATCATGGAGAGTTAGGAAACAACCTGATCACTTTTCCAGACACACAGAATTTCCGTTTTTAAGAGCTTTATCTATATTTTCACCCTTACATTTATATCTGCAGGCCCAGGTCTTTCAAACAAGGGAAGAGTAAAAAGGTTAGAAGAAATGAAATTATCCCAAGCTCCTACTCCAGATGGAAAGACAAAATATGAGGGTTTCTTTTTTAAGGCACAAATAAAAAGATGAAGCCCCCAAGGAACATCCTGGATGAGACTGTACCCTCCTCCTGCTAGGATGGGTTTGCCTATGATCTCCCGGATACAGAGATGTGGCATGGGATTCCAGCCCAGGCAAGCGACGGGTGGAATACACTCATGGAATGTCAGAGTTTTCAAACTGTGCTCCAGGGATCTCCTTGGATCTTCGGCTGCAGTGTGTATGTGGAACGGATGGTGGGAAACTGGAACTCAGTCTCAGTCCATCTGCAAACTGAACTCTCCTTTTATATTTTGGGCCTCTTGAAGGAAATAAAAAAAAAAAAAGAGGTTTAATAACATCTAATTGAATGCAACCATCTAATTTCACCAACAAACATGGAGAACTGAAGGGAGGATAACAAGTCAGCCCAGGACAGTCGGGTTGATGCCTGATGACCTGCTGTAATTTTGAAGAGCAGCTCCATAATGTGACAATTAATTATGGAGTCACCCAAGCGCAATTAAGTTACAGATCTGCCTAAGGCCCCACATTCCTGTGTGGTTCAGCCAGTATCCATTGGCTCAGCAGGTAAAGAGTCCCTCTACAATGTAGGAGACACAGGAGACTCAGGTTCGATCCCTGGGTCAGGAAGATCCTCTGGAGAAGTAAATGGCAACTCACTCCAGTATTCTTGCCTGGAAAATCCCACGGACAGAGGAGGCTGGTGGGCCACAGTCCACAGGGTCACAAAGAGTTGGACACGACTGGCTGACTATAGCCTCGCCTCAGCCAGGACCAGATCATGGCTCTTAGGCTTATTCCTGCTACTCAGACTCAGCCTCTTATCAGAAAGAATGGTTTTTATTTGCTTTTTGTTTGTGTTTCACTGACAGGGGAAAGAATTCCATTATAACCTAATAGCAGCCATAGAAAAAATATAAATGATCACTGGAACGTTTTCCTTATTCTATTCTACACTGCTTCTTTGCTTAGATATTAATCAAACACCACAGAGTCTGTTTGGATTGTCCTTCTGAAAAGTTATATTAGACTTCTGGATTTTTTTTCAGTGGCCCAGACTTAAATTGAGGTATAAAAACCATCTGGGAATGACCCAGAGATGTGCACTAGAGGGAATTCCCACTATAGACAGGATCCTTATTTCCAGATTTTCTATTTCACTCATTTTTTAATAACACAAATAACATAAAAATTAGGAAGCTGAATGAAAAATCTGCATTCATTTTTCATGTGAAATGTGAGATTTCAAGTGATTCTCTCGTTTCCATAGACCAGCCCCATGAACCTTACAGCATGTATTCACTATCTTCCATCTTCAAGCTGATCAACATTACTCTAAGTGTCCCATGATAACTATTTGCAGCCGCCACCCCTGAACCGCCATGGCGGTCACTATCATTGCATTTCAGAACGTGACGTCTTCCTTATGGTGTGGCTCCCTGAAAAAAAAAGGTATTGCCTCTTCCCTCAACCTTTAGGACCACATCCCATTCGGGCCATTAACATCCAAACAGGAATTTTTGCTAGCTAGGGGAGAGAGACTGCTGACACTCACTCGAAATGATGCACTGCCCTACAAATGCTGACCCAGCGACATACCTCAGCACAGCCATGCTGCCTCCACACCCAGAGGGAAACACAAATGCAGAGAGAAAAGAGCAGGGGTTATGACAAGCCCCTTACAGTATATGCACTCCCAGTATTGCATGCTCCCGTTCCCAAGCAAGGCGCTAAGCTGTTTACGTGAGAAAATCCTGTCAACCTCCACTACTTGACTGATGTCATACGAAGCTTTATTGGTGACAGAGGAAACACTACATAGTAGAAGCAGGGAACAAGCTTCCAACAGTCCCAGGTCGGGAACAGCACTGCTCTCTCAACTCTCGCAGCCTTAAAAAATATTTATTGTATGTGAGATACGGCTTCCCACTGTAATTGAGACTGCACTGTAAGTAGAAAGACGAATAGATTATTTCACCTTGGCAACTGTATCACTTCTCAATGTCCCAGTTTAAATGCAAAAAGATCTGGATGCAAACCAACCTGCACGCGTGTCTCCACTGCAGGACTCACCTGCTTGTGCAAACCTCTAGCCTCCCTGGGCCCCAGTGAGGTGAACTTTACCCTACTAACTGTGCAAAAAGATGTAAGTTGGGGGCTTCTAGCAATATCGAAAGACATATACAACTACCCGGCTGTAAAAGACCACAGAAAGGCTGCACGGTCTTTTCTGAGGACCAGGAAACCGTCGCCATGACAAACGGATGATGTCGTCGCCACACGGACAAGCGTGTGCTCTGGGCCTTCTCAGCCTCAGGACCCTGAAGACTTGGGGAGAAAAGGTTACTGCACAAAGGGAAACGGGGAGATTCGGGGACTCAGTAGCAGGCACGAGGAAGGAAGAAAGGCCAAAAGAATTCTCTTTTCTAAATACAATCAAACATGCCCAAATTCCTCCCAAAGTGATAAGCAGCCATTTCAAAACCTGAAACGTATACAACTTTCACCTTGTCTGCATGGTTTTCTCAAAGGACTCCTTGTGAAGCAGGGAACTATTCAGGGTTGTACACTTACAGAATTAGTCCTCCCCAGTCATTTGTTTTGGCAGGAAAACCTGATCTGCTTTTATGTAATTAAGTGATTAAAAGTGGTGTTTGATTGAACCCTAGCTATACAAAGTGATCTTGAGCTGATTGAAGGACACATTCAAATGCTTCTATTAACAGTGTTTGTGCTGAAGATAATATATCTTTACTCAAGGATGGGATAAGCATTTCTATTGGAACAATTTCAACACCAATGATAATATACTTACTCATTTCAGAGGCGGGTTTTATTAGTCCCTTTCGAGAATGAAAAAAAAAAACCATGATGATACTTTAAATCATACACTCCTGAGAAAAAAAAAGTGAGTAAATTATCCACAATGATCATTTACGGTGAGAATGGAAACAAAAATTACCATACCTGATTCATTGTGATGTACAGAAGGAGGAGACTACATCACGGAACTATAATTTATCACCACTATCGACTCTGCAGAAGCCTATGTCAAAAGATGAGACACACTGACCCCAAACATAAGCAGAACTGTTTTGCAAAAAGATGTATTTGTTCCTTCCATCCATGCCTCCCTAATAAGCAGATCATGCTTTTTTCCCTTCAATTTTATTACTGATTTTAAAATATGCATGCTTCCCCCAATGTTGCAGATATAATTAAAGCCCTATTATGGTTGAGAATGCCCTAGAAGTAATGAGAAATAGCATCCCTACCCATGGCCTTAGCAAGTACATGCCTTTCCTGATTAATCACAGATGCCAATTCAAAACTCTACACTAGCTGAGCTGGGTTCTAATTCTGCTCTATCACCAATCATTGTTCTGAATTTGAATAAACCACTGCACTTTATTCCAAGCCTCAGTTTAGCTACCTGTACATTGAAGCAAATATATGTACCACGTGCCTTCCAAATTTAAAACCATCATATGCTAAAGTACTTCAGAATAAAGCAAAAGGACTTCCTAGAGATTTCCTATAAACAATCTGTAGAGAGGAAATGACTTATTGTATCCCATGTACTTTAAATGATACCATTTTAAACTAGCTTTAACCAAAGTAGAAAATAGAATTTGAGCACTCTGTCGCCAGGCCTCAGGGACTCTTCTAGTACCTCTTGGAGATGGTCTGATCCTGGCCATAGGCGATTTTAATTTATCCCCCATCATCACAGTTAGCTATCATGGAGACTCAGCCCTTGGTCAAATCAATCCGGCCTTGTACAGAATAAAATGACTCTGGAGAGGCAGCGAATGAATCTGATTTAGAAGTCACATAAACTGAGCAAAAAAACAAATAAAGACAGTAGGCTGTAAGAGCATGTACCTGCATCTCCTTCTACATAAAGTCAATCAATTAGCGGTAAATTGTTAAAACTTTGCCATTTGGTTTGATCCTTTTGCAGCTTCCAAAGCCTCCCCCTGCAACAGCCGGCTATGAACTGTGTTTCCACGAGAAACAGGCCCTGGCAGTCCACTGCTTTCCTCCCCCTCTATTTTCTCCTCTCTCGCTCCAGCTAAGCTTTAATACCTGTGTAAGAGCAGACTCTATGCTACTCGGCGACACACACAAGAAATAAAAATCCATATAAACTACGATTCTAACCATAACCCCATTTGCCCACATGGTATTCCCATGATGCCCAGACACAGGCGTGTTTGGAGGCTGAAATGTAAATGGGATTATTTATTTGCTGAGCATGACAGGAGGAAAAATGAAACGCAGTGCTACAGTCTGCACAATGAGAACTCAGTCCATTTATTGTCCACTGTCAGGGTGCTGAATTTCGATCTATTCTTTCAACGTAAAACACACACACACTCAAAGACTGAATATGAAGCATGCAACTAAATCTATTACACAGAAAGCAGGGAAGGCATATAATAAAGTCTCTTTCTGTCTACAAGGTCATCCTTCTAATTCATGGAATTCATTTAATCTGAGGTCCAATTCAATGTGTCCTCCTCTACAAATAAATCCATACAGGTTCCTAACAAAAGCCCTAATAGTGGGTTCAGAATGCAAACCCACTTATGGCTGGGAAAAGCAGCCATAATATAGACGCCGGGAAATTGTTTGGGGGCAGTGGTAAGCACCCCAAAAGAAGCCATTTTTCTAAGTATCTTTTAGAGGACAATAAACTGCTTTACCCAAAAAATTAAACTCTAAGTAAGCAAAAAATGAAACTAATAACATGTGCTAGAGGTTTATTTTCAAGGGCTTGGAGCTGCAATTTACCAACCACTTCCTTCATTAGCAGCACCAACTCGTCATAAAAGACTTCTCCAGACCATGCCTTCCATTGGAACTCATGAGTCACGTGACTGGCAGAGTAACAATTATTCATCATTCAGTCTATAGTAACTGTTTAGCAAGAAGGACCAAGGCCTGACTTCATCTTTGTATTACCTGTGACAGATTTTAGGAGAAGTTACAAATATTTAAAGGCCCCGCTGTTTAACCTGATGAACTAGGGACATCTCAATTTTCCCTGGAAAGTCAGTGAAATAAAACTACTCCCAGAAAAACAAATATCATATATTAATATATATATATATATGGATCCTAGAAAAACAGTACTGATGAGCCTGTTTGCAGAAGAGGAATAGAGACACAGACACAGAGAATAAACTTGTGTACAAGTGAGAGAAGAAGGTGAGGCAGGCTGAGAGGAGCACTGACATATATACCCTGCTGCTGCTGCTGCTAAGTCGCTTCAGTCGTGTCCGACTCTGTGAGACCCCACAGACGGCAGCCCACCAGGCTCCCCCGTCCCTGGGATTCTCCAGGCAAGAACACTGGAGTGGGGTGCCATTTCCTTCTCCCAAGGCATGAAAGTGAAAACTGAAAGTGAAGTCGCTCAGTCGTGTCCGACTCTGTGCGACCCCATGGACTGCAGCCCACCAGGCTCCTCCGTCCATGGGATTGTCCAGGCAAGAGTACTGGGGTGGGGTGCCATTGCCTTCTCCAATATATACACTACCATGTGTAACACAGACAGCAGCTCAGCACAGTGCTCTGTGATGACTTTCAGAAGTGGGATGGGAGAAGAGGGAGGAGCAGGAGGGAAGAAATATATGTATACGTGTAGCTGATTCACTTGGATGTACAGCAGAAACAACATCACAATTACCTTCCAGTTAAAAAAATCACACCCCACATTAAAAAAAATTATCATGGTTATTACCTTAAAATCTTGCTACAATAAAAGGGAGGCAAAAACACTTTTCAAAACAGCAAAGAAAAATGTAATCATCAATTAATAAAATGCTAGGAAGTCGCAGTCCATCTTTCCATCTTATAAAAACATTTGATTTTTTTCACTAACAGAAAGACCAGTGATACATGTAATATGTCTTGGTATACAGGAGTTCAACTGTTAGAATGCTTGTGCTTGTGAAATGTGTTGTGCTACTACTACATACCTCCACCAGTTGAAGCATTAATCTGCGTCTCATTCTGTTCTGAGAAAGATTTATTACATGTAGGTGGTTACTATCAGCTAAACTGTGATACCTAAGGAAATGTGAGAGATTTTCAAGTGACCATTCAAACGCACGTTTCTGCGGTTATCCACATTTCACTGCTAATTGCTCGGCCAGGCCAGCAGAAGCCATGCCAAGCCCTTACATCATTTTGGTGCCCTAGCTTCAGCTCCAAGAAGGCAATGGCACCCCACTCCAGTACTCTTACCTGGAAAATCCTATGGACAGCGGACCCTGGTGGGCTGCAGTCCGTGGGGTTGCTAAGAGTCAGACACAACTGAGAGACTTCACTTTCACTTTTCGAAAACTTTCGTGCATTAGAGAAGGAAATGGCAGCCCACTCCAGTGTTCTTGCCTGGAGAATCCCAGGGACTGGGGAGCCTGGTGGGCTGCAGTCTATGGGGTCACACAGAGTCGGACACGATTGAAGCGACTTAGCAGCAGCAGAAGCAGCTTCTGCTCACGTTTCTCTGGACCAACTGAGTCACGGCAAGGGCAGCTCTTTCAATCTCCAACATTCCCTGTGTTCTGCTGACTGCATCACGTGAAGACGCCACGTTTCCTGATATCCCAACACAACACTGCTGACTGTGGGGTGGGATTTCAAAAGCCTCACCCAAATGTGGCTAATCCCAGTCAAGGCCCCACACAAACTATTTGCCATAGACTGCCTCATTTTTGCTTCCTACCACATCTCATTTTCTTAAGGACCCTTCTTCAGGCAGGTAAACAGGACCATCTCAGATTTCAAGACATATGTAACATTCAGCCTACAGCTTTTGGCTTTTATTATAAACTTGAAATGGCCTTCCAAGGTGGTGCAGCGGTAAAGAACCTGCCTGCCAATGCGAAAGGCTTAAGAGAGGTGGGTTCAATCCCTGGGTTGGAAAAATGATCCCCTGGAGAAGGAAATGGCAACCCACTCCAGTATTCTTCCCTGCAGAATCCCATGGACAGAGGAGCCTGGCGGGCTACAGTACATACGGTCTGAGGCAAAGAGTGGGACACGACTGAAGCAACTTAGCACATAGAACAATACATGCTACAACTGACTTTTAAGGACCCTTTCAGTTTTCACTTCAAGTTCTTGCTGGACATCTAGTCTTTATTCTTAATAAAGTAAAAATGCATAGTAAATGTACACCTAATTATTGTGGACTTAGTATAATAGTTGGGTTCTTTAGCAACAATAACTCACCTAATTCTCACATCGATTCTGCAACAGGGGTATTATCCTGCCCACTAAGCAGATAAAGAAACTGAGATGCAGAGAAGCTACATAATTTGCCCCCACTCACACCACCCATAAGAAGTGTCAGCATATTGTGAAGCCTCAACTCTTAATTGACACATGGTAGGGCTTCCCTGGTGGCTTAGAGGGTAAAGCATCCACCTGCATTGCAGGAGACCTGGGTTCAATCCCTGAGTCGGGAAGATCGCCTGGAGAAGGAAATGGCAACCTATTCCAGTCCTCTTGCCTGGAAAATCCAATGGACGGAGGAGCCTGGGAGGCTGCAGTCCAGGGGATCACAAAGAGTCGGACACAACTGAGCAACTTCACTTTCCTTTATTGCTTCTGCACTGAACAATTTTTTTTTATTAAGATACTATAATCCTGGTATCTGCTTTCGAAGGGAATTAGACACAAGGCTCCCCTGTTTAATATCCTTCCACAATTGATCCTTGCAGAATAAAGTACTAACTCCTTGACCTAGAATGTACACACTTTCTCAGCTGCCTGCCCTTCCAGCTTCATCACTATGCACCCATCCCCAACACATATTTTGCTGGTGAGGACTGACTGTGCCCTAACTTTTCATGCTCCCTTATGTCTTTGCACACTTGCAGAGTCGCATCCAAAACATCCTCCTCCATTGTGTCCATCTGGCAGGTTCCCACTCATCCTTCACGACTCACTTTGAGCCTCTCCTCTCTGGGCATTCATCCCTGAGGCCCCACCAGCAGGAGGGACGGTCATTCCCACTCCTGCTTTCCCAGGCGTCCTCGTCACTAGTCTAGTATGGCTATGGAAGTTTCTCATTAAAACTGTTTGTTAGTCTCTCCAGCAGTGAGATCCTTAAGAACAACTATTTTCTCTGTCATTCCTTTAGCAGTACAGATGCTTCAAAAAATAAGTAAAGATGGTGTAAGTGGCATTATTGGAGTTGAACAACATCACCTACATATAAGCTCGGGAATTCCAGGACCTTGTGGATGGCAAGACTGGACAACCAGGAAGATGTCATTTACAGAAAGTCACGTCTATGTCTCTTAAGAGGAGTTAAAAAAAAAATTACTCAACATGGAACTCTCATTGTACAGCAACTAGAGCTGTTAGCGTAGGCCCCAGGTGTGAAGGGCATGGTGCTTGTAGGGCCCTATGAACAGCTTAGTGTGGCTGGAGTGGAAGGTGAAGGTGGCCAGAGGCAAGAGGAGGCAGAGCTAGGTCCTGGAGGCCCATATGCGATGGTACGGATTAAGTTTTGCATGAATGGTTTCCTGACCTTCATGGTTCAAATGATACTTCCTCCATCAAGCACACTGTATTTTCCCATCTGGAAGAAGCCTCCCTCCCTCCTTTATCTGCTCTTCTGCACGGACACACGTTAATCGTCCAGAGAACTAGCCTTCTACCTCTTTCTTTGTTCAAGCCTTACCTTACCTGCTGAGCATAAACTCATTAAGGGCAAAGTCTAGATCCTTTTTCAGGCCACTTACAACCCAGAACACAGCCCAAAGCCTAATACATTGTGGTGTGAAGAATAACACATTCCCTAGGTTCTGAGACTACTTTATAGTAATTTCAGTAGAGCCTATAAGCATGAAAACCAATTTATGATTATATATCACTGCTAAATTTTAAGACAGATTTCAAATAAAATTTCTCTCCAGAATTCCCAATATTCTAGATCTTCATTTGGGCACAAAACTTTGCACAACTAGCCATCTTGTTGTTGATGATACAGACATGAAGTCTCAACACAGTCTTTTGTCTGGGGTATGTTGTAAGGTTGTATTTGATTCACAATCACTTTCATCAGAAGCTTAGAAAAGATTTCAGATGCATCCTGCTGAAAATGTTGGGGAAGAAAAGGGTTGTGTTATGAGTAAGGGTGATGTGCTTGTGAGGACAAAGAGGAGATCCAGTCTTTAGTGAGAAAAAACGTTTAAAGTCACGTATTTGGTCATAAACCACAGCTTAAAATCTACCAATTTTCTAGAAGGAAAAAGGAAAACAGTAACACAACCACACAACCACACCACCCTGGACCAGGCAAGGCAACACTCACTCTCCCAGCACATGAGCCAAGGAATCAACAGGGAAATGATGTTCCTGAAGTTTCACTTATAGATCAAGGACAGTGTAAGGTACATGCTAGATGCTAGCATTTTAATTTGAATCAGAGCTAGCATCATCATGCTGAAACATTTCACCGAAGGTATAACCTTCAAACATGTATCAGACAACTACAGTAATTCCAGAATCACGGCATCTACTACAAGGACGCAGCCTCACAACAAAATAAAACAAATATTGCCTCTTGAGCGCAAATTGCTGCCTTGTATTCTAAAGTATGCTTTATACTTTGCAGGTTATTTTCTGGGAAAATTTCAAAATACATAGACTTTGCCCTGGATTCTGCTATGAGAAGGAGAAGATGGACGTTTCTTCCTCACTTAATGTAATTAAATGGTTGAGAATGGGGGTCCGTGGATGAGCCCAAGGCATGCAGCCTTTCTGTGCTGAGACGTTCATCCCAGATGCCACGTCCCTTGCAGCCACACCAACACGAGAGACTTGTAACATAGGGGATGGATTTCTCAGAGCCAGAAGGAAGATGCAACCCCACAGCCACACTCACAAAATCATCCTGCGGTATGATTTCCCCTCCAACCCCACTACAAGGAAGGAGGGACAGGAGGCAGCTGCCCAGTAATAAATACCATCATCAAGGACCACGAATATTTACATTCAGAGTTTGAGTCCCTCCATATATATTACTTTAATCTAAATCAAGGTGAACCAAGGTCCACAGGGGCGAGTTGGCCAGAGCCATCATCAACCAGTGTAAGGTCTGTGGAGGCAATGGACACGCATACAAAGAAATCACGAGGGGCTCAAGTATTCAGATGATAACAACTAAAAGGCTTTCCTCCTAAGAACTCTTCATCCCATGATTAATTCAAACACCGTAAGGTCAGCCAGTTAAAACATCAAGACTTTCCATTTCTTTTACAGGCTCACAATTCCTAAGTGCAATTCATAATCTGAAAAGCTCTGCAGGTCCAAAGGTTTCGCATAACTAGACCTGAAGTAAAACAAGGCGATAGTCATTATCTCATTGCATCCGTGTTACTGTCGCTCAGCTGTGTCCAACTCTGCGACCCCCTGGACTGTAGCCTGCCAGGCTCCTCTATCCATGGAATTCTCCAGGCAAGAGTACTGGAGTAGGTAGCCATACCCTTCTCCAGGGGATCTTCCCCAGCCCAGGGATCAAACCTGAGTGTCCTGCATTATAGGCACCAGGGAAGCCCGTATTAGTTTTGTACCACCTGCTGTAATAAGTTACCACAAATGTAGTAGCTTAAAAAATTTACCGTCTTACAGTTCTAGAGTGCAGAGGTGCAACAGTGGGCTCCCTGAGTCAAAACCAAAGTGTCAGCAGGACAGCGTTCCTGTCTGGAGGCTCGAAGTGACAGTGTTTGCTGGTGTTTGCTGACTTCTGGAGGCCACCTGCATTTCTTCACCCCAGCCCCCTTCCTCCGTTTCTGAAGGCCGCCAGGTAGCACCTTCTGTTTCCATCACCACACCTCCTCCTCCCACCACCACTGGGCAAGGTCCCCTGCTTTCAAGGACCCTTGTGATTACACAGGGCCCACACAGACCACCCAGCATCATGGCCTTATCTCCCAGTCCTTAAATCTTAATCACAAATGTCAAGTCCTCTTTGGCCATGAAAGGTGATGTATTCATGGGCTCTGTGGATTAGAATGTGGACATTTTAGGAAGGGGGCATTATTCTGTCCACTACGCTCACTTATTCTGAATATTCAAGGATTTTCTTTACGGAAATAGTTATATGTTACGCCAAGAGAAGCTGTCACAGGTCACACTGGGTTTGTTACATGATATATACACATATACATACACACACATACACTCCTCTCTAAAACATGAGAAAGTGCAAATTCTGAAATATTTCTTGTCCCTAGGCTTTCAGATAAGTGACTGTGACTATGATGAATCTGTCCAGTTGGATCTCTCCCTCCTCATCAGGAGCTTCTCTGTCCACCCCTTTCAAAGGAGGAATTGCTCTTCTAGTAGGTCAGACAGAAAAACAATGACTGGAGTTTAATTATGAGGGAGCAGGGTCACCATGCTTTAAAGAGAACAAAACCGAGATCTAGTTCCTCTCTCTTTCTACTTCCTAGTTTTACATGGTTTTTAAGTTGAAATTAGGACCCCTCTTGGGACATGATCATTTCTTCCTCTTCCTGACTTCCTTCCCAAACTATGGCTAGACCAGAGCATATCAAGACTAAATACATATATATTTGGACTCAAGCCAAGAGTATGTGCTCCAAACCACTTCTTTCCAAAGAGCCCTGCATCAAGGGTAATTGGCCCCAGCTCAAGCAATTAATAAAGTGGTATTCTGATTACCATTTGGCTGCTATTGCCTGCATTTATCTTCCCTGGGGGCCCTGCACAGGCACAAAGGTAACCGACAGAACAGATTCAGGTATGTCTGGGATTCTAACATACTATCTAATCCCCACCTCAATTCTTAGAACATGCAAGTAAAAAGCACAAATATCAGAAAATTTACTTAAACACTCATAAGACACATTTCCATTCTGGCATATATATATATCCCAAGTATGATACAGACATTTGCCCTATAGGGAATACACTGAACAGACACAACTAGCTAGTCAGTTAAAAAATAGGTAATGGCAGAATTTTTAATGCAACTTCCTGTGACATTATTGAGAGTTTATCTGCTGTAGGCAGAAAAGCCTTTGTGGTTATTGAGGCCATACATAGGAGACCTTCAAAAGAGTATTAGCATTCATTAACAGTGTAGAACTCAGGATAACTCTCAATTATGGTAACATAATTGAACTGGATTTTGTGTTGAGTGCAGCCTAACCCTAACTTGTAAAGTCCACCATAAATAAGCAGCTAAATACTCTGAAAAGAAATTTAAATTAATAAAGCACATCCCAACTTCCTCTAGGGCAAGGACCTTATCTTATTCATTTCTGTACCCCTGTTATCCTCATCACAGTACAGAAAGTAATTAACATATACCTAAAACTTTCTCTTAAAAATCATGCTTACTTTATAGAGTAAATTAAAGCCACATCAAGTGTGCAAAGAACATAAAACAAGCACATAAGATGAGTCACATTATCCAACAAAAACCTGCTTAGCAGAAGACATTTATGAAAACACTCCCAGACTACACATCTGCCATATAGCCTTTTGACCGGCAATGAATAGTAGTTTAATTTCTACATTTTCAAAAAGAACAGAAAAACCAGACATTTTGCTTATCCTCAGTTCTAAAGGTAGTTCTTATCACACACTGTGCTCAAACATAAAAATATCAAGAAGACCTAGTGACTTCATTATTTTTCTCCTGAGGCTTGTGATGCAACTCACTTGTGATGTCTTGAAAACTAATTTCTGAACATCTACTTACTGGTTTTCCTAAGCCATCCCAGGTGATGCTTGTTCAAATAGCAAATGCACATACCAAGGACCAAAAAAAAAAAAAAAAATCAATTTCAATTCCCAAAGAGCATGATATTGGTACAGGTCAGTGAACACCATCACTGTTTTATACTGAAAAAAACTTGGATCTGAAAACATTCTCAGAGGCAAAACAATCCTATTAGTAACCCTACCTGACAAATTAAAAAGCAAATATACTAAAACCTTAAGCTCCAAAGCATAAGACTAATGGTTCATTTATGAAAATAATATTCACGACAATATAAAGGCTTGAAAACCTTACTTCTTATTGTTCTCCAAGTGCCTAATATCCACTTGTATGTGTGTTAGTCACTCAGTCATGTCCAACTCTTTGTGACCTCACGGACTGTAGCCCACCAGGCTCCTCTGTCCATGGAATTCTCCAGGTGAGAATACTGGAGTGGGCAGCCATTGCTTCTCCAGGGGATCTTCCCAACCCAAGGACTGAACCCAGGTCTCTAACTCAAGTCACCGTTTAAATTTTTATGGGATGATAATTTTATGTACATAGCATTAAACAGATCCATGAAGTAAAAAGTGAGGTTATGGTCTTTTTTTGGTTTTCTAAATCATGTCATTTTGTATGTACTAAAATGTCATAGTTATACAGAATCTTTTATTCCCATAATAATATACAATTTTTAGATTCCCTTAAACTTAAGAGAAAAAAGTTTGATATGTACAACCCAGAACTATGCTTAAGGAGGGAAGTGAAGTTGCTCAGTCATATCCGACTCTTTGTGACCCCATGGACCGTAGCCCACCAGGCTCCTCCATTCATGGAATTTTCCAGGCAAGAGTACTGGAGTGGGTTGCCATTTCCTTCTCCAGGGGATCTTTCTGACCCAGGGATCGAACCTGGGTATCCCACACTGCAGACAGACGCTTTACTGTCTGAGTCTAACAATATTCAGAAAAGACCAGAAGTACAGACAAATCCATGAAGAATGGCTACGTTAGGTAACATCACCAGGGCTTCATTGGGGCATATTTTATTTGAGGCACTTTAATCTTGCCTGGTTCAGAAGATAACAAAGGAAAACTTCTCTGGCAATGAAAGCCAAAATTTTAAATGTCTTCCTGTGTGTCTGAGGGTCGGGGGAACTCTCTGGGGGATAATCTGAAAGTAAACTGGGGAATCTCAGGTGGCTTGGTGGTACAGAATCTGCCTGCCAGAGGAGGAAACATGGGTTCAGTCCCCAGGTTGGAAAGATCCCATGAAGAAGGAAATGCAACCCACTCCAGGCTTCTCTTCAGGAAAATCCCATGGACAGAGGACCCTGGCAGGCCATAGGCCATTGTGTCACAAAGAGAAGACACAATTGAGTACACACACACTCAAAGTAAATTACAATACTAGCTAAAGTTCACCTGAGCATCAGCTAAAGCACGTCCCAGCCCTCAACCTCCAGCCCCACCCTCTTAAACAGATCCATTGCCAAACGGAAATGCTGAGATTAGGTTCCAGGTGAGCAATTAATGAAAGAAGAGACACCATGCCTCGTGCCCTCATTTAATTATGGATAATGTCCACAGAAGATTCATTCCAAGGAGTTAAAAGTTTAAAAGGAAGCTAGGATGCCAAAAATTCACTGTGCTAAATGCAGATTTAAACAGCAGTCTCACAGCTAGAATTCTACTAACCGATGCTTCTACCTAAAGAACAATCATAACTATTTATATACTAACAATCTTGAGGCGGTTTAAGGTTTTTATAGTGTTGCTGCATAACAAATTACTCCAAAATTTGGCAGTTTCAAACATTTAATAACTTATGCAGTTCCTATGGGTTATGAATTCAGAAGTGGCCTAGCTAGGTGGTTCTGGCTTGTGGTTTCTCAAAAGGGTACAATCAGTGTTTTACCAAGGACGGCAGTCATCTGAAGACTTTTACCGGGGCTAAAAACACCCTCTTCCAAGGCTGATGCTCCATGTGGTTGGTAGAGCAGTGCTGGCTGGCAGCAGAAGGCCTCCCTGCCTTGCCACAGGAATCTCTATGGCCAGCTTATCCTCACAACATGGTAGCCAGCTGCTCCCAGAACGAGTCATCCAAGAGAGCAAGGCACAAGGGGCAATGTCTTTTACAACTTAGCCACACAAGTCACACACTATCACATCCGCCATATTTCACTGGTCACAGAGAAACACCCTGTAAATGTGCAAAAGTAACAAGAGAATGAACAGCAAAAGGCAAAAATCACTGGGGACCGTCTTGGAAGCTGGCTTTTACTATCTTAAAATAAGCTTCCAAATGAAAGTGTTCAGTACAGTTTTAGAAGTTTATTATAGCCCAATTTCTTTTAAAAAAATTTTTCCTTCACCACACTGTATGGCTTGTAGGATGTTAGGTTCCCCGAAGGAAGACTGAACATGGCCCCTTGGCAATGAAAGCAGAGACTTATCCACTGGACCACCAGGGAATTTCATCTTAAATATGGTGATATGGGATCAGTCCTACTGGGTAACATCTTTGAGTGCATGCTCAGTAATGTATGACTCTTTGCGACCCCATGGATTGTAGCCTGCCAGACTCCTCTGTCCATGGGATTTTCCAGGCTAGAATACTGGAATGGGTTGCCATTTCCTCCTCCTGGGGATCTTCCCAACCCAGGGATCAAACCGCATCTCCTACGTCAGCAGGTGGATTTCTTACCACCATGCCCTGTGGGAAGCCCTAACTTCTTTGAGGGAGATATTTAATAAATGTCTGTTGAACCAAACTAATCCCAACACATTGCTCATGTATCATTTTGTTCACCTGCCATTAAATTCTCAGGGTTATAATAACCTTATCACTTTAGTATCAATATTCCTGACAATAGTGTCAATATTATTTAAAAGCAGATATTCTGGATTCTCAAAACCAGAAGGAATCAGAATTTCCATGGTCAGAGAATCACAGAACTAGGAAGGCTCTTAAGAGGTTGTTACCTAATTTGTTGCAGTGGAACGATGGGTCCTTGGAAACCCACTGTACTGTCTTTTCTACTTCGGTTTTTAATTTTTTTTTTCATTATGGAAAGTTTTTAAAAAAGAGGTATACTAACCCAACACATTCAGTTTGCAGAGAACAACCTCTCAATATGTAAAGAAATTGACCTACTCATGCAGCTCTTTATACTGGAGCTCATAAAGGAAAAAAAGGATGAAACAAATATTTAAACGACATTTTCTCATCAATGAGACTTCAAGCGACTTCATACAGAAAAATTATTCAGATACCTTCTTTAGCAAAAGTTTGTCGCTTTATGATTACATTAGGATAATAAGAGGCAGGTGTGGCTTGTGAGCCAACAGCACTGTAAAACTGAAGCATTACGTAAGTTTTATGTTTGTCATTTTCTAAACTGATGTAATATAGTACTACTGGAGCTAATCCTGAGTTTGAGTTTCAATTTGTGAATTTTTTAAAAAGTCCATGGATAATGTTGATACTGAATATAAAATAAGCTTTTCTGGAAATAAGGAGAATTAAACCCTCTCAAATAAATGCATTCTTATCACCCAGGCACCTGATCATTATTTTCACCTTAAAATTGTCAGGAAAAGCTAAGGTGGGAAGTGGCACAGGGTGGGGGGAGCAAGAAAAGGGCACAGCTCTTAAGTGGACAAATATTATAAAGCACATTCAGACTCAGAAGGAAAAATCTCAACCGAAAAAGAACTGGACTTCTGATAATGCTGTTGTCAAAATGGAACAATAATAATAAATGAATGTGTGCTAGATGTCAGGAGCAGTCCTCAATATTATTAGCAACACCCTCTTCCAGTTAGTCTTTACAAAAATCCTTCAACAATTGTTTTACAGAGAAGGAAACTAAGAGTCAGATTAGGAAAAGTACCAAAAGTAACCTACATAGTAAGTGCCGGAGCTGGGATTCAAATCCCAACACAGTCTACTCAAGAAGCCACGTCTTTAAGCGCTGTGCAATACTGCCTTAAAATGTTTCACTATAATCAGGCAGCCATGGTGTCTGATTCCATCTTAATAAGGTGGCCTAAGATGGAGTTCAATAACATAAATGTTTCTTTTGATTTGGGAAAAAAACTAATGGTATGATTTAATACAAGCATGTAAAAGGAACCATTTCTTCTTCAACACTATGCATTCAAACCTACCAAAAGCCAAGTAAGACTGGAGATTTCAATGGTGCTTCCCAGTAGGAAAAAAAAAAAAATGAAAGCTGGATATGAGTTCTGCATATAAATAGCTACAAAGAAAGATTTTTAAATATAGAAACTTTTTTTCAAATCTTCTTGAGTATATCTGAACTGTTCTCTATCACTTATCAAAAACACTGACTTCCAGTCTTCTCTCTAGAAAACTCTGGCCCTATGTTGCTGGCAGTGTTTCCAGACCTTGACATCTCCAGGCCCCCATTAACCAAAGAAGCACCACCAGCAATGGTCCCAACTGCCACAGCTCTTATGAAAATGCTGCACAGATTTTAAAAAGAGCACTGTACAAACACTGTATAATGAACAAGCCGCTTTTAAATTCTCACAGGGACCAAGCTAATTTTAAAAATTATAATGTTTGGAGAAATACAATAGTAAACAGACATAATTATAAAGACCTCGAGCCTAAAAAGCAAAAAAAAAGACCATTGAGTTACATAACCAGCTTGAGTGATGCACTGAATTCAGAATCTATGTTACTGAAGTACTTGTCCTGAGACTTCATCTGGGCCAGAGAAGAAGGATGACCTGTGGAAACTCCACCACCTGAGGCACATATCACATACTGCTGTTGCCAGACTGGGGAGGAAAAAATGAAGTCTGAGCAGAAAGCTCGGGGGATTTTTCATACCCTGAGGTCCACTTAACCTAACAGAAAATTGCTTTTTTGTTACAAAATGGAGGAGGGGAGGAGGAGATCTTAAATGGTTTAAAAAGAAAAAAAAAAAAAAGAAATGTATTTCTCACTTGCATTCCTGTAACTAAAAAGGGTGATACCTGCTGGGATTATTCAGCATATTCAATTATACGATTACTCACTGAGCACTGACTACCCATACCCACAGAACAGAGGAATGTATTTGCCTTTTCCTGAATGGAAGGAAATACTCAGCATCATTACACATATCTCAATGGTATAAGGAAACACTTCCTTTCCTGAGACAGAAGTCTTGTCTGTTGCCTCTGAGCATGTGTGTGTGTGTGTGTGTGTGTGTATGTGTATGTGTGTGTTTTAGCATCCACCACCTCTACACATGTACACTTGTAGGTACATGATCATGTCATATTCACATATATTTGAGAAATCAAAAAAACAGGAAAAACATCACTATGCCCATTTTTCTTCTGGAAGAAAAACAAAGCTAAGTGACATCTGTCAACAAGGAAGCCGCTCCAAGCAGCACTCTGTGATGCGGTGAGAAGGGAGAATGTAACCTTGGCCTCTTGGCTTCTATTTACAAACACACCTCCCCGACTCTCAACATTTTAAAGTTGACAATGCCTCTCATGCTTGATTGGGTGCTATTCTCACCTTAATTATCCTAGCTATGCACAAAGTCAGATGCACTTCTGTATAAACACTTTTAAATTAAAAAATATAACTCACTTGTTTTCTGAGAATTTTAGAACATTCAAGTGAATGAGGAGCTAAAGGGAATTGCAAAGGGGGGAACTGTTATTCTGACTAAAGTCAGAAAGTCAACGCCAGTCCAAACCAAAGAGGCAGCACACTTTTCCTATCAAGTCCCTGAATGATGACAAAGTGTGGATATGGGTCCACACTTCAGCTTCCACCCAGGAAAACCATTTCCTGTTGCCATGGGTTACAAAGATGAGTCACTTGCAGCCCTCCAGACAACTTGAGAGATGTCTTATACCAATGTCAGAATTAACAAAATACATTCCTGGTAATTAGTAGTGCTCAGCAATACAGTCTATTAAAATGTCAGATGAAAAATATCTATTAATCCCTTGAGATAAAAATGGGGACTTGAGGTTAAGTAAACTTGAGGGATATTTTTCCTATTATAAAACAGATAACATTCCCAACCTTTCATTAAGTGATCCATATAAACATGCAATCACAAGGAAGAGAAAACAGTTTTAGGATCCATGTACTATAAATAAGAGTAATTTATGTCTTGTCACTAACATACCTTTTAACCTCAAATCACACAGGCTTAGTCAGGACAGGCTTTATATTCAATCCTTTACACACACACACAAGCAATCACATCAAAACATTAAATGTCCAGAAGGGCAAGCCATCTCTTAAACTAAGAACAACAACAACAAAAATGAACATTTTATTGTACATACAATTAATTGCACATTCAAGTTCCAAGAAGCATGCTAGGAGAATCTTGTAAATGTGTCAGGAGCAACCCACCCAACCTAAAGAATGCCAAAAATCAGAAGTCAGGTGCAAGCAATCACATAGGATCATTACTACTATCAGCATTCACTAGAAGAAGAAAACATTGTAGGAAAAAAAAAAACTGTGCTTTTCAGATATCACTGGCAAGGAGATTTAAGTCTTTTGTAAATATTCGTCTAAACTGCATAATTACGACCCCAGGTCCGAAAAGTATTAGGTACAGATTTAAGCAGAGGAAAATCCATTTAGAACAGCTGCAGCTTCTTAATTGGCTAAAAACAAAGACACTGTGAGGTGGCGTGGCAGTATTTATCTTTTCTTGGTTTTGGTATAGTTTCCATTATACCAGTAGTTTCTCTTCTTCCTGATTGATTCTCTGCTCCAAGATCCTTTATTCTATATTAAAAGTTGAATTTAAAAACAAATGTGCAGACAAAGGAAAAGGAGGCAAGGGGGGGCTCTCTAAAAACAGACCTTTTTCTGTATAAACTATGAACACCACTGAAACAGTGGAGGAAAATCATTGCTTAACATTGTTTTCACCCCTGAAATATTGTGACCTCAGGAAAACTTGAGAGCATAACAAGTAGATCTTTTGAGAAACAAAGGAAATCCATATAAATCCTATTTCTGGTAAAAATTGAAGTCATCCTCCTTTTCTCCCTTTGTTTTCACATGATACAGACATCTTAAGTTTCAAAGAAAAATAAAACCATGATGAAAATCACTTCAACATAAACAAGGCTGAATGGGTTCTGTACTACATAGGGGCTCTGTTTTCCAAGTAAGTTTTAACTTATACCTACCTAGTATGGTTATACACATGCTAAGAACCAAAAGCAAAAATCTCATTTTATTGTATTTTCATGTCTTCAGTACTGAAGTCTGAATCTAGTTATGTATTTTACACTAGAGTTGCTACGCCTTTTCTATTCTTTGGCAGGTCCCAATGTCCTGGCCCCCTACTTGGTTTTCATACCCAGCCTGGAGTTTTGGAAGCAAGCCTCTGAACCTTAGTTATGCTCTATCGACTCACTGTAGGGACTAAGAAGCGCAAAACTGAATGAGGTTTAAAGAGGAGATAATTAAGGTAATAGAAGTTGCATGTTCCTAATCAACTGGGAGAAGAAAACCACACACCTGTCTCTCGGTTCTCCTAAAATTAAATATCAAAGAGGGGAAAGAGTCTATCAGTCTAAGAGGGAAATTCCTCGAGAAAAAAAAACTAGGGGTTTAAAAAAAAAAAAGATAGATTTCTTTACACCCATGGCTTATGTGGATTTAAAACATAAGCAGTCCTTACAATACACGTCCTCCTGCGAGCGCCGAAGCGAGCTGCAGAACTCTTGATTTGACATACAGACGCCCAGCTCAGAACGCATTTCTGCAGAATCAAGGGAGATCAATAGACTGAGGAAACAAATATGTTGATGGATGAAGACGAGTCGGGAAACGACCAGGTTGAGGTGGCCACGCTGCAGGTTTCACCGCTCTTCCCATGTTGGCAAAACCAAAGGTTACAAACCATTCCCCTTTAAGAGGGAAAGGAGAAAGGGAAACGAGGCGGCGGGGGAGAGATAAGGAAGGGAAGATAATGGAGCCAGCGATGAGAAAAGGAAGAAAGAAATGGGAAGGGGGGAAGAGAAAGAGAGAAACCCGGAGAGAGGCGGGGGAATAGGAAGGGGAGCTATGATGCATGGACGCTCGCCAGCCACCCAGCCGAGCGCTCCATCGGCCCCCAAGCCTGCGTCCCTCGCTCTCCCGTCTGGAGACGCGGGGCTCCCCGGTACCGCCGCCCTAGGGCTGACAGTCCTCCCCGCGACCCCTGCACGGCGCACCCAGCGCCCAAATGCCCAAAGTAGCCCGCCGGAGCCCAGCCACCCGAGCCCGCCACTCCCTGGACCGCGCTGGCCGCCCACCCCCGCCCCTACTTCTCCCCGCGCCCCCATCACTAGTCTCAGGGAAAAAAGCCAGCGAGAGCGCAGAGATGGGAAAAATCAAAAAGAGGAGGGGAGGGAGCGACCAAGAAAAAATTATATACAAATTATATTATACAATTATATATAATATATATATTAAGTAAGGTGCTTGTGGGTCCTGGGGGAGCAGCAGGGGAGGAGACCCGTGGAAGGCACCTGGGAAGGAGCACGCTGTTGCAAATACCCCGGGCTGCGTGGGGCTGGGCGATTGTCCACAAAAGGAAGTTTGGAGGGAGCGCAGCCGTTTGCCAGGGGAGAGGACGAGATCCGAGCGTTACCTGACTGAGGTCAAGCCGGCGGGCCGCGGAGATCCTCAGGTTTGCGATCCTGAGCCACTTGATCAGGTTACTATGGAAATCGTCTTAAGGAGGAGGGCGGGGGGGAAAGCCAGCAGCCAGGCACATCCTCGTCACCCCCGAAGGGAGCCGCCGGGGCCGCCGAGCGCGGGCGCGGGACCGGGCGCGGCGCCTCTGCCGGCCCGGCTCGCTCTTTCTTCGCTCCTCGGCCGGGCCGCGCCTCCCCGCCCCGCGCCGCCGCCGCCGAGCAGCCCGCGGGCCGAGCGAGCCCTCCGCGGCGCGCAGCCGGGAGCGGGAGCGCGAGCGAGCCGCCGCCTGCCGGCCTGGGCGCCGGGCGGCGCTGTCTCCCGGCCGCGCAGCTGGAATTTAAAGAGACAGGCGCGGCGCGAGGTCGGGGCCGCGGCCCGCGAGAGCGGCACACCGGGCGCCCGCCGCCTGCGCCCCCGCCCAGCGGCCCGAGCCAGCCCTGCGAGAAAAGTTTTCTGCGGGGACGACTCGGGGAGCGCCCAAAACTGGCCCCGGCCTCCTCTCCCGAATGCAGAACACAGGCTGCAAGCAGAGTGATAGGGATTTTTTTTTCCCCTCCCTGGGAGACTAGCGGGGAAATGATTTGTATGCTCAACAAGTCATGCACCTATTTTCAGCAGCGCTCCTTTCCGTCCTTGTGCAGCGACTTTTTTCAATGAAAGCACCGAGAGACAAATGGAGGGGGTCACTCCTTTTATGTCAGACTCTAAGCGGAGCCGCATGGGTTTGGAAGGAAGGTGGTGGCGGGAAGATATAGCTGTCAAATATCTTGAAAAAAAAATAATTTTTCTTTTTCTCCTCCTCTCAGCTAGCGAAGCACCTCCTTTTCCCTTCCCTCCCAGCCGTGGAGAATACGCATGAAGGCAGAATCCAACCTCTGGTCCAGCATTATCCGACAAATTACATTCCTGCCGGCACCTTTTCTCTACAGCGATGGATGTGTCTATCAGAAAGAAACATCTAGTCTGGCTGGCCCTCTTCAATGCCTAGCGGAAAACCAGTTTCAATGGGCAGTTCTCTCACTGCTATCGTAAATAAGGCTCAGATTTGTGCTATTCCCAACATGCAGCCCAGGCAGAATGTGTTTATAAATTACATGGTTTAATGCCATCATGGATGTACCAGTACCAGAGAAATTATGATCCAATTTATTTTACTATTGTAACCACTACCTTTCATTGCTTCATATATAGTAAACAGCCACTGTGGTACAGTTCCACAATGGGGAATAAAAAGCAAGGGGATAAAAAACAAGGAGACCCTCCCTGTGGTCTTGTCCAAGTCAGTCAAGTGGATTTCACAGAGTTCCCCTTGCAAAGAGTAGCAGATACTCCATAAACAGGGATGACACTCTATTGGGTTGGTAGAATGTATTGTCAGAAGAAATGAATCTAGTCAGTCTAGATTATCAACACCTTGTGGGCAGGAGACATGAATCCTTCTCTTAGACCTTATACACTCTCAGAAGCCCAGCACTCAGCAAGGATGCTACATTCTAACTCGAGTCTTAAATTTCTTCCCTGTCTCTCCCTATGGACTTATCTCCAGTACTGACACCTGTTCCGTGCATCCATCATGCTCTCTTTTACCCTGCTTCCAGAGTTAGCCTGCAAAAAACAATAGTCTTATCTAAATCCTCCCATAGTTCCTTTTCCTTCAGGGAAATAACCAAATTTGTTTACTGTGGCATAATACAGGGTTTCTTAAACTTTATCATGCATCAAAATGATAACCAGGAGTGCTTATTAAACAAAGATTTCTAGGCCCCGTATTCCTGTTCAACTTTTCCTCTTTAATGGGTCTAGGGTGGGGCAGAAGAATTTGTAGTCCCGCCAAGATCCAAGCTGTTGCTGTGGATCTGGGACCCATCCTTTTAAAATCATCTTTTATGATGTAGCCCCTGCCTGCTCCTCCTGCTTCGTCCTTTTCACCTACCCTGCATTTGCTAAGCTGGTCAAACTTACTGATGCCATGCTTTCTCAAACAGTCGCTGGTTTCTGCCAGGAATTCCTTCCCCCACTTTCCCCATCACCACATCTGATAACTTGATCAACCAGGAAACTCAGGTCCTTCAGGATGCCTCCCTAAACCCTCGTGGGTCCCACATCTGAGTTTACACCACGCCTTGTGCTGCCACTGTGCCCGCTCTTCACACCTTAGGCATAATAACTGCATGTCTGTCTGCTTCCTCACTAGACTGGCTGTGCTAAGCGCAGGGACTATAGCTTACTTATTACCACATCCCCAATTACTTAGCACACTGGCTAAGCTACTGCAGCTCAATAAATGTGGAGGCGGATGGGGAGAGAGAAGGAGAGGAAGATGGACACCATTTTTCACTGTGATGATGGTAAAGACAAAAGACCAAGTGACATAAAGGAAGTAGTGATTCCCTGGTGGCTCAGTTAGTAAAGAATCTGCCTGCAATGCAAGAGACCTGCGTTTGATCCCTGGGTCAGGAAGATCCCCTGGAGAAGGGAATGGCAACCCACTCTCGTATTCTTTCCTGGAGAATCCCATGGACAGAGGAGCCTGGTGACCTAATGTCTGTGGGGTCTCAAAGAGTCGGACACAACTGAGTGACTAATGCACACAACAATATTAGAAAGGCAGAGGGGGAGAAAAGAATATTTCTGAACTTCTAGACGATACTGGGTTAAATGCTTTGCATGTCTGTTATCATAAACAGTGTTTGTATCTCCCCAAAATTCGTATGTTGAAACCTAATCTGCAGTGTGACGGTATCTGAAGGTGGGGACTTTGGGGAGGGCATTAGGTCATAAGGATAGTGCCTCAGAAGCGGAATTTAGTGTCTGTGTGAGACTCCAGAGAGTTCCCTCAGCCCTTTCTCCACAGGAGGACACAGTGAGAAGATGGTCATCTGTGAACTAGGAAGCTTGTCCCCACCCGACACCAAATCTGGCTTCTTGATCTTGGACTCAGAAGCCTCCAGAACTGTGAGAAATGAACATCTGTCACTTAAGCACCCTTGGATATTTTTGTTAGAGCAGCCAGACACTCTTACCTCCCCTATTCCTCAAAGCAACCCTGCAAGATAAACATGACCCGAAAGCTCAGGCGAGGAAAAGTGAGGTCGCTTGCTTAACAGCACACAGCTGTCTGGTGGCTCTTGTGGAGCAAAGGGAAGGAGCTTATGCTTCACTGCCAGCACCGCAAAGACGGCTTACCACAGGTATGATGTGTTTAATTTATACCTAAATATTCATGGGTTTTTGTTACTTTGATGAATGCCACTTGATCTCTCACTCCCCTTCCTGTCAGAAGGGGCTCTGCCTCAAGGGCTGAGGCCTCAAAGGCTTTACTGATCCTCCCGTGACTCAGCGGTGCACCGAGGTGAGGGGCTTCTCTGACTGCTGGATGTCATCTCTGTGCGGCCATACTCAACCTGTGTGTGCTGTCCTTCATGTTACATAAATTTGTAACCAACCAACCAAACCAGACAGGTAAACATCCATTACGGTGACAGGGCCAGAGTTCTTCACTTGCCGTCCTTTCCACTATACTACATTTTATAATACTATAATGGAGGTAAACATTAACTAGCAAGGAAATGTGTGAATATTAAAGGTATGGTACATAAAATTATTTGTGCTCCCTCTTTTATATTTAACAGAAGTGAGTTTTTTCAAAACGTAGATTTTATAGACATCTGTGATAAGGCTTCAATGAAAAGTTCAGCTAATGTGTTATAAATAAACCAACTCTCAGAGCTCATAAAGTGAGTGTAAATTTGGGAACCATACAATGACAGAATAAATTAGTGCCTCTCTATAGGAATGTTCGTTTTCCATGAATGTTGTGACCTTTATGCAGGATTATGCTAAAATCATGACATTCTTACAGCCAGAAGGTATCTTTAGGGCAGTCGTGCACATGTTAGCTGCATAGTAGAGTCACTTCTGGAGCATTCAAATAACTCAATGCCCATGCTGCACCTGGAAGCAATTGTATCAGAACCTCCAGGATTGGTATCCAGGCAGCAAGGGTGCTAAAGCCCACCAGGTAATTCTAATGGACAAGCAGGATTGAGGACCGCATCTGAGAGTACCTGCAGCAGACTCCAATCGTGGCCACTCCATAGAATCACCTGGGAAATGTTAAAGGCCACCAAGCCCAGACCCACCTGTAGAGATTCTGATTTGGTTTAGCTGGGGCCCAGTCCTTTCTGCAGCTAAAAGCAACCCCAGGGGATTCTAATGTTGTGCTCTGAGGATAATGGTCTTATACCAACGGTTCTCAACACAGGGTCCTCAGAACAGCACCAGAGGCAGCACCTGGGAACCTGTTGGACATGCAGACTCTCACTCCCACCCCAGATCTGTCGAGTCGGAAATGCTCCTGCTGGGATCCAGAACGTGGTCTTTCCACAAGTCCTCCTGGATACTCTGATGTGCACTAAAGTGTGGGAACCACTGCCTTACGGCTTGGGCTTCCCTCCTGGCTCAGTGGTAAAGAACCTGCCTGCCAATGCAAGAGATGTGGGTTCGATCCCTGAGTTGGGAAGATCCCCCTGGAGAAGAAAATGGCAACCTACTCCAGTATTCTTGCCTGGAGAATTCCAGGGATAGTGGAGCCTGACAGGCTACAGTCCATGGGGGTCACAGAGAGTTGAAGACAGTTGAGCATGCATGCATGCAGCAACATGCCTTACAACATGGTACTCAGCATTACCTTCAGTAAGCATCTGTTTAATCCCTATCATGGTGGTTTTAACAAGTTTCTAGGTCATACTGATGTTGTAGGATCAGGGATCACAGTTTGAGAACCACTGTCTTCTTATGTCCCCAGCCCCGTAACTAAGCATTAATAATCCTGAGATTTTTTTTCAAAAGGAAATTGTCCCAAAATAAAACCAATGTGTTTGGCTCCATCAAGCTTGTTATGATTATTCTTGTACTTATTCCTTAAGAATTAATAAAAAAAAAAATAAGGAAGATTGTGTCATACATACTTTTTAACCTACTTTGAATTACCAGGTCAGAAAAAACCTCTGGCATTCAGCACTAAAAGCTATGGGCACCATGGTAATGAATGTGATTGGAAAAAGTTCCTGTATTGGATTGCAGAAAAACCCCAGGAAAAAGTAAAGAAAGAAAAGACAGTCCCTCTCTCCTCAAACCAAAGCACCACGTCCAGGGTATAAGAAAACTGCTGGTGAAAATTTTGCCCTCTCTGGCTACACATATGAGCCCATTTGCCTTCCCAAAGAGGCTACTATTCTTCCTGTAATTGCTTGAAGAAGAAAGAAAAACCTGTTCATTCTCAAAAAGCAAAACAAAAAAACTTCTTAGTGCCTTGGTGTAAATGTAGCTGTATAAACTTGGTCCATCCTAATCCACAGCGTTAAAAGAACCTCCATTCCCACTGCCTGGGCTGCTTTCCAGAGAAAAGCATAGAAGTGCAGGTCACTGAAAGCAAGCACTGTGTCACTAATCTTTGCCTCTAGACAGGCAGCCAAAGAAAACCCCCAACCAGAGCACTCAAAAGAAGACACCCCGGACCATGAAATCTCCTTTCATCCTTTTAGCTGCTTGAATTGATTTCAAGCTACTAACCTGGATCCTTGAGGGAGGATCTTTTGGGGATAAGCTTTTTATTTTTTTAAAAAAATAGTATGAGACCCTGCCTCTACTTGGCAATTGCTTTTGAAAATTTCCAAAATAGACTGCTAAACTGCATTTTCTTTCTAAGGCTACTTTAGGATCAATGGCATTTCTCTGCTCTAACAGATGAGAGCTCCAGGGAGAAGATCCTGAAAGAGCTCCCACATGCCTGCCGAAACCTCCGGTGCTGAGTTACTGACAAGAGAAAAGCCTTTCTAAGAGTGAGCTACCAGCCTATGTTTGCCTGCGCTCTTTCAAATAGCCACATTGTTAATTACTACATCCACCACTGAACCACTAACTCTCCAAAGGTCTAAAAGTTTGAATGAAGTCTCCTCCTCTCAAGGCTGGAGGAAATAATAGTCTCCACCACACAGCAAAATGTCGCCTAGATTTCTTTTTTTTAAGGCATATATACTTAAATAAGCAATGCAGCTCTGAGAAATGTAACTAAGTTGCTTAGATGAACAGCAGGAAGTGGCCTTTAGAAATATCATTTGGGAGAGAGGGAAAAATGTAAGGGAACAAAAAGTAGATAAAAGACGATGAAAAGGAAGGGCATGTAAGAATAGTTGGGAAGGAAGTTGCTGTGAATGGCAAGACAGCCTTCACTGGGAGAGTGTCAGTTTCAGAGAAACAGCTGGGGTGTTTCATTAGGGAGTAGATCTCTTTGGGAAAAATAATAAAAAGCTAAATTTTCAAATCAGAGGACTGTTAAAAGTAGATTACTACCTGAATTTGAAAGTAGCTGTGAGGTTCCATAAGAGAATATCCCTGTTCTTAGGAGATTTCAGCTGACGTGACACTGAAACAGCTATAAAAATAATAATAATCAGTGCTTATATAAGAATAAAAATGTTTCTTATTCTTCTGTAAGAATGTAAATGTCTTATCTTTATATACGAATAAGAATATGATCATTTAGGAGGATGGGATTAACATATACATACTACTATATATAAAATAGGTAACCAGCAAGGACCTACTGTATAGCACAGGGAATCATGCTCAATATTTTATAATACCCTACAAGGCAAGAGTCTGAAAAGGAATATATATATACATATATCTGAGTCACCATGCCATACATCTGAAATTAGCACAATATTTTAAGTCAACTACAACAATACTTCAATTTTAAAAAATTTTAAGACTTATGTTTCATATACGGAGAAAGAATACAAATGTGATGAACATTAATGAAAGGTGTGCCTAGGTGAATCTAAATAATTTGTAACAGACGTATAACTTCTCTGCAGATTTGCAACTTTTTCAAAACAAAAAGTATAGTTAAAAAAGAAGAGATAAATAAAATTTCTGCGAAGTAAGTGACTCAAAGGAACAATACGAAAAGAGTTTACAATGAGGATGCTGAAGATAGATTCTTGGTGTCTTCTAAACACCATTAAGAGACTGGCAACGTGTTCCCCTCTCGTAGGACAATTATTGTCATTAGAGATGAGGCAAACACAGTTTAGCACATCGTATCTTGCAAGTAATCAGAACACTAGTCTGTACCATGGTGACCTTTGAATATTCTGCAAATTGATTTCCAAGCCATTCCTGTTCCCTCTTGCTTATAGCCTTGGTTACCTAGAAGACAATGAGCAAGACTGACCAGCTGTGAGGCCTGCATTTCCTGGCTCATCTGCACTCAATCACATTTCTCTCTCTCTCCCAGAGGCCTCATGACAACCCTTATGGTTGGTCAGGAGAGCCGCAGCCCCGAGAACCTTCCGTACGGTCAGATTTAAGAGCTACAAGCAGTTGAGTAAGCCCCTCAGAGGTACCCACTACAACACCAGGACCAGTAAATTTATACTTTTCTGTATTCCAAACTAAGAGTAGAATTCTAAACCTTGCTTCCCCGGCGGCACTAGTGGTAAAGAACCTGCCTGCCAATGCAGGAGATAGAAGAGACCTGGGTTTGATCCCTGGGTCGGGAAGATCCCCTGGAGAAGGAAATGGCAACCCACTCCAGTTTTCTTGCCTGGAAAATCCCATGGGCAAAGGATCCTGGTGGGTTATAGTCCATAGGGTCTCAAAGAGTCGGACACAACTGAAGCAACTTAGCAGACAATGTAAAGCGAATGTAACCCTTGAAACCATGATATGTGAGATTATTCATATATTTTCCTATCATTAAATCATCTTTACCTGTTGTTTCCATGAACTTTTAACCCATAAAAATGTCCTTCCGTATGCTAAATCTTCATGGATGCTGACCCCAGTGACCCATGCTAAGGTTTCCTTAAAAATTCTTATGAAAAAGCAATCCCAAACCTTGATTCACACCCAGATCGTTAAATAAGAAGTCAGCACCTATCTTAAGCTTTATGACTTAGAATTCCCCAGCAGACACATATTCCTACAAATAACCAACTAAAATGGGATCAAAATAAGCCAGGTATATTCAGTTTCTTCAAAGCAACTTCCCTGTTTCTGTTAGAACAATCCTAATTTTCTAAGTGATGAGGAGGGGATAAAATTTTGATTTCCAGTATTTGGTCCACCTTGACTTGCATAGATTCCTTAATTTTGGGGGGAAACAAGCAAAAATGGAAGACTAGTTAGTGTGAAAATAAAATGGAACAGAGAGTGATTGTTTTCCTACATGCCAGAAGATATAGAGAAAAGATAAAGTTAGGACAACTTAATTACTTCTGGCCACACACTGACAACACAAATAAAAATTCAAGGTGTGTTTGCTAGGAGAACACAAGGAGAATGTTCTTTTCTTTCAGAAATAAAGAATCAGGTAAGGAAATTTCTATTTGAATAGCTCAATATATAGGAGAATATTGAGAATTAAACATTCAATTGAAGAATTAAACATTCAATTGTCCTCATCAGTAAATACAAAACCACACTTCAACAGAACACTCAAAGTAAAAATAAGTCATAAACAGAAAGCTAGGATCCCCTCTTAGTTATTCAGCCCTGTAGAGTGTCTACACTGAATATGCGAAAAGTTCAGAAATATAGGACAGAGTTTTGTTCCTCAAAGCGATAGATCTTTCTAAAATTTGGTTCCCCTAAGGGAAATCCTGTGTTTTCTATGCATCCAAAGTTCCAAGTGCTAACTGGAATTTATATGGAACAGGCGAGCAAGAGTGTAGTCCGGAACTCTTACAGTCACTGGAGGCGGGTAGGTATTAGTGGAAGTTTACTCAATTACGTTACATCAAGCCCGGTGCTAGGAGTATACCATTTTCTTCTACCAAGGGATTGACAAGGGCCCGTTTGGGGAGGAATTTCATTAATTTCCATTAATGAATTATTGGTTTCTTCTAATGTTTTTAGCAAGCTGCCTTTAGAGACTAAAACACCAGTATAGACCACCTTATTGATTTGCTTATTCCATTCACAGAGTGCCCACCTAACCATAGCTGTTGGGAATTCAAACATAGAAAAGTTAACTTATTACAAATAATGTGGATAATGGATAAATAGCAGATATAAGCCTGAGGCAAAATAACTATTTAAAAATTGCTTGAAGACAGCTTTTTTCCCCATAACTTCATGCAATCCCCAAATATTCAAGCTACATATTACATTTATGTAATATATATAGCTATATACATAATAAATAGATAGAAATGTGTTTGAACCTACACTGTAAATCTGATTTACTACATGGAAACTTTTAAAACTCAGAGTTCCTAATACAGTACATGTAAGGGTTCAGTCTACATGTTTGATGAAAATGAGCTAGCATATTTCTAATTTATGTTTCATTAACATCTACTATTTAAAAGCTTCCTTCAGTTCAGTCACTCGGTCGTGTCCAACTCCTTGCGACCCCATGGACTGCAGCATGCCATTCCTCCCTGTCCATCACCAACTGCCAGATTCTACCCAAACTCATGTCCATTGAGTTGGTGATGCCATCCAACCATCTCATCCTCTGTCGTCCCCTTCTCCTGACTTCAATCTTTCCCAGCATCAGGGTCTTTTCAAATGAGTCAGTTCTTCGCATCAGGTGGCCAAAGTATTGGAATTTCAACTTCAACATCAGTCCTTCCAATGAACAACTAGGACTGATCTCCTTTAGGATGGACTGGTTGGATCTCCTTGCAGTCCAAGGGACTCTCAAGAGTCTTCTCCAACACCACAGTTCAAAAGCATCAATTCTTCTGCACTCAGCTTTCTTTATAGTCCAACTCTTACATCCATACATGACTACTGGAAAAACCGTAGCCTTGACTAGACGGACCTTTCCTTATTGGCACCTAAATAGAATCAAAAGCATGGGCTTTGATTTCCTACTCTCAAAAAATTCTTAAGCAAAATTCTCAAACCTTTCCTGTTTCTTAAAAGGAATGTCTTATTTAGCTTAACAAGAATCCCAACCCTGTTTATGACACACCAAGATGCTTCATTTTGAAACCACGTTTTATTCACTGTATAACTCTTCTGCGTAAACACTTGATTCTAGTCACAATCTGCATTTCAAGAAGCTGAAAGGATGGATAGGACCTGAATCACATGACATGGAATGTGGAGGCGTATCTCACATCCTGCAATAACTGTCATAGGAGAGCAGATATGAAATGCTAATGTCTGTCTCCTTGATGTTTTGCAGACTAGTGAGGTTTTCCTGGTAATATATAAACTTGTTGAAGTCATGAGTGTTATGAAGCCTTTTTTATTTCCAGCTTAATCAGGGGTCTTAAAAGGGCAACACTCACTACTTCTGTCAACAACTGTGTTTGTTCTGTATTGATCATTAATCCACCTGAGAATCAAAATTTATTTACGTCTCCCACTCTTCACAATACACAGTATCCGGTTAGAATGACAGATGCTGGGGCTGGTGAAGATAAATGATAATTTCCTTTACATAAAAATTGCACTAATATCTTTAAAAACACCCAGATAAGAACCATTTCTTTCCTGCTAATACTGCCGAATAGGGTGTGAGTGGAGAAATATCATCTGAATGCTAGTCATAAGAACGCATGCCCAAAGACTATCTCATTAATTTAAACAGTAAAGCAAAACTGAACAAAAAGCTCATAGAGAATCGTGCACAGATGATGAGAAAGTATCTGGTCCTTCCAATTTATTTCCTGAACTCTGAGATCTCTAAGAAATGATGAGATTCTCATGAGGAAGTGCTAAAGTGATTTAAGACACAGATTTGTTCCATTGAAGGCAAGTGCAAACCATAGCAGAGCTTGTATTTTGAAACACACATATCCATAAAATTTACTCAGGAGCATCTGACTTCCTTTGGGAGTTTTAAGAGATGACTCAATCAATATAATCATTTGAAAGTGGAGATCCAAAATCTGTACTCAGGATTTATGACCATGTTATTACTTTTTTTCCCAAATTTTCACCATCATTTCTACAGACTATTACATCCTGCTGTCTGTGGGAGTTTTCCAACTCTGTTTCAAAGTTCACAAAAGAAGATAGTTTAGAGCACGTTATTTCTGTAGGGTGCCTAACTTTTAAATCCTTCAAAACTTTTTAATAGGAACTCTCTGCAAGCGTCACTCTACCCATACAAGCTGATAATATCTGTATCCAATAAATCAACTAAAAACTAAGTTTGGAAGTAATTGTCAGGATTATAACCTGTTATTTTGTGACTGTGAGTTTTCCAGAACACATGTATTGTAATCAAAGCAATAAAACAATAATACATATTTTCCCTAACCTGGTTTATAAAGTCTCATTCAGATCTATACTATCTTCAAAATAGCAAAGACCTTTACTTCCTATTTTATCATTGTAATTTAATAATTCAAATATAGCATTTTATTCAGAATGCTCAGATTTCCTCACTTCAGTGTATTTTATAATTTTACCTAAAACATTTGTTTGTTGCCAAATTATAAATTTAAATGTACCTCATGAGTTCTCACATGATAAAGTGGTAAGTAGCAATCCCTTAAGAATGATTAATCAGCAATTTAGTGTAGACCTACTTGGTATAGGACAGAGTAACCTCACTATAAGAGATTATACAGAAGCTGTAAGGAACCATTGCTGTACTAAAGAAGCTTTCTTCTTTTTTTTTAATTTTTATTTTTACTTTATTTTACTTTACAATACTGTATTGGTTTTGCCATACATTGACATGAATCCACCACGGGTGTACATGCGTTCCCAAACATGAACCCCCCCTCCCGCCTCCCTCCCCATAACATCTTTCTGGGTCATCACCGTGCACCAGCTTTATATTTACCTGGGATTATAGCTTATGAGAATGAAGCATTTAAACAGTAATATAAGAGAATATACATTTCAAATGAGTAATTTGTCATTAAGAACAATCAATGACAATTTTCCAGCCCTTTTTAATTTGAATGTCTGAGGAAATGGGGTTAAATTGAGCTAGTGACTTTTAATATGGCCTTACAGAGCCTTGAATACTTAATATGTGATCCCAAGGACCAGTGATAAATGCATCACTGGAAGTTGGTTACAGATACAGAATCTCAGCCCTCAAGTCAGATCTGGTAATCAGAATCTTCGTTTTCATTCCATTCCTTCTCAAAATCAATCATATGCCCTTTAAATTTGAGACTATTATGTAAGATGTGTCCTTGCACTGAAAGAACAACATAGCTAAGATGATCGTCATAAGCAAAATCAGACAGTGAAGGGCCCCCAAAGTTCAACTTAATTCATTTTTCTGTTTGCAGTGATCAAGTATAGAAAGTATTAGAAAACAGGTATAAGGAGAACCAGGCTTCCCAGGTAGTGCTAGTGGTAAAGAATTCGCCTGCCATGCAAGAGACGAAAGAGACATGGGTTCAATTCCTGGATCAGGAAGATCCCCTGGAGGAGGGCATGGCAACCTACTCCAGTATTCTTGCCTGGAGAATCCCATGGACAGAGGGGCCTGGCGGGCTACAGTCCATAGGATCACAGAGTCGGACACGACTGAAATGACTTAGCACACATGCACATAAGGAGAACCATGACATCAATTAGGAAAACGTAGCTTGAAGAAGACATACCATGTATTATGACAATTGTCCATGCAAGCTATTTTCTTCCATAAGGAAAAAGGGCTAAGGGTAACATTTGTACATGCACCCAAAGGAGAGAGAAGTGAATCCAATTGGTTAGAGCCTGGGATTCATTGAGCTGTGTCTTGCTAGTGGCTCTAAATTCTGTTCCTTGAAAGCATGAATTGCGGGACTTTCATGGCGGTCCAGTAGTCAGTAATCTGCCTTGCAATGCAGGTTTGATTCCTGGTTGGGGAACTGAGATCCCACATCCCACATGTCACAGGGCAAGTGCACACAGCACAACTATTGAGCCTACAAGCCGCAACAACTGGAGAGCCGGGGTACCACCAGGGAAGACCCCTCATGATGCAGTGAGCAGCCTGCGTGCTGCAGCTGAGACTCAACAGAGCCAAATAATGAAGAAAAAAAAAAAGCATGAACTGGCCTTGCTGCCCTTTCACTGGAGAACTATCTTGCACTTCTTGTTCTTGTGGAATAAACATACCAGAGCAGAGTCTGCATATCCCACCCACAGGAGGGTTGGGAAGGTAAGGTATGGCAATTAGTCTAGAAATCTGTCCTCCTCCGCTTTTCATAAAAATGGATAGGTGAGGCAGCCTCCTGGTCCTTACAAGGAAGCTTGTTGGTTAAGTAGATTCTTGTTGGTGAACTAGATATCTGTTGACCAAGTAGATTCTTTTTGGGCGAGTAGATTCTTTTTGGGCAAATAGATTCCAAAGATGCAAGATTTTTGTCTGAGGACCAAAGTTCCAAGATCTAGATTCTTTAAGGAAAGTAAAAGGCCCTCCTTAACCCTAAGCCCCAGAATTGGAGGTTTATAGAGAGGTTAACAATATACTTTTCAAAGTAGGATAACTTTTATAAAGGTAAAAAGAAGGTAAAAAGAGAAAATTCCTTAAAACCACACCACGACAACAGGTGTAAACTAAGACTCTCCTGAACAAACCTCTGTTACCCTACAAATTACAGTGTGATTGCACATGAAACTGGTATAAAGTGCCCTGAAAACTCAGAATGTAGAGACTGTGAAATCTCTTTCATTCCTGCAAATACTATCTTGAGCCCCTAATTCTTTATTAGTAGACGGGCACGTACCTTCTTCTTTAGAACCGTCCCACCATCAACCGAAACCTCCAGTGTTCACACAGCCCCACCCACATATTCAATCAGGATGAACGCTGTAATCCATGCATCACTTCTTTCTGCTATGTGTTTGGCCCTGCTGAAGCTGTGTTCTGCAAAATTCCAGAGTCATTGCCAATCCACCATGGAAATAAGGACTTAGAAATCCAGATCAGGGCTCAGGCCACTGTCATGCTGCAACGAAGCAGGAACCCACTTCTTCAGTATAGGCAAGAGTGAGCGTGCCTCTCACTTGAGCTGGCAATACTTACAGGTCTTCGCTGTCAATGTTTTGGTTATGACAAGATGGTCAGTGTCAGGCAACCACAGACCATGTCAGCTTCCCTCTCCAGGGTGTTGGACAGCTTGTCGTCTTATAGTCTCCAAACACAATGTGTTACTCTTCTGAGCAGGTAATACTCCGTGAATCAAAGATAGTTTACCTTGCTGTTGAGGAACTCTTATACGTTTGGAGGAAGATAAAGGTGGATGATACCTCTTATGCTTCCAAAACCAAATGTGGGCACCTCTATTTAGAGAGATTCTTTTTAAGTTATAAGATAAATAAGTCCTAGGGCTGCAATGCACAGCATGACGACTGTGGCTGATGTGTGATATACTGCAAAGTTGTTAAGAGAGTTAATCTGAGAGTTCTTATCACGAGGAGAAAAATTATTTTCTTTTATTCTCTTTTTCTTTCTTTTCCTTTTGTTATACCTATACAAGAAGATCAAGGTTAGCTGAACCTGTTGTGGTAATCACTCACAATACATGTAAATCAAACCATCATACTGTATGCCTTAAACTTAGACAGTGATGCATGTCAATTATTTCTCAGTAAAACTGGAAAAGAATTTTTAAAAGAACTAGAAAAGCTCTTTTAAGCTCTTTTTTAAAAAGCTTTAAAAATTTCAGATAGAGAAGGTGCTAGCATTACTATTTTTACTTTCTCCTTTTTTAGGTAATAAAACTATACATTTTGCAAGAAGAAATAGTGCAAAATACATTTTTAAAAAGGTAAACTCTGACAGAATATTCTGCTATGAACAGATGAATAAAATTGGAATGTGTCTATTTGCCAAGTGGGTGTCATTGTGATTTAACAAAGACCTGGGGGAAAAGGTATTAACATTGGAGTTGGGGATGGAAATGTTTGAATACCAAGTAGAGCCATTTCCCAAGAAAAACTTTACTGGATTATGCTAAGTGAAATAAGTCAGACGGAGAAAGACAAACAATTTATGATATCACATGTGGAATCTAAAAAATACAGCTACTGGCTATAACAATAAAGAAGCAGACTCACAGATATATAGAGCAAACTAACAGTTACCAGCTGGGAGAGGGAAGCAGGGAGGGACAGCATGGGGGCACGGGAAAAAGAGGTGCAAACTATTATGTATAAAATAAGCTAAAAGGACATATTCTACAACATAGAGAATATAGCAAATATTTTATAATAACTGTAAATAGAGTACAGCCTTAAAAAATTGTGAATCCCTGTCTGTACACCTGTAAAATATATCAACCATATTTCAATAAAAAATAAATTTTAAAAATTTAAAGGAATAATTGACTAAAAAACCCCACTTTATTGAACCTAGAGATTGATTGGACTTTTTATTAGACCAAAAAATAAAATATGGAAAGAAAAAAAAAAGTCAAGTGTGATACAAAATTTTAAGGCTGAATGATGAAAATGAGAAGAAAATATTACTGATTCCATGAAGAAGTAGAAGTTAAGCAAATGTAGCTGCTTTAAGATAAAAATGACTCATTCACATTGAGAAATATTGGTTTTGTGCTTTTTAAGAGTAGAACATTCAAATATAAATGATTATTCATGGATGATTCGAAATTTTTAAAAATAGAGCATGGCTAAAAATTAGAAGTGAATGTACAAGGTTGAGTCTTTTACTTCTCAGAGGATTATAGCCTCATGGATCAGCTCATTAAGGGTGGATAAAGAGTGGGGTGAAAAAGATGTGTCATCAAAGAAAATACAGGAACCACAGAGATTCTGCAGACTCACAGTAAAGCAAATATCACAATAAAGCAAGTCAAGTCATGTGAATATTTCTGTTTCCCAGGGCATATAAAAGTTATGTTTACACTGTAGTCTCTTATACGTGCAAGAGTATTATTTTTAAAAAGTAATGCATGATATCATGCATATGATATCACATGTGTTCTCAATTAAAGAATACTTTATTGCTAAAAAAAAAACCTAACCATCACCTTAGCCTTCAACAAGCTGTAGTCTTTTTGCAGTAGGAACATCAAAGACCACAGATGACCATAGCAAATATACTAATACTTTAAAAGCTTGAAGTAGCACAAGAATTACCAAATCGAGGCCCAGAGACACAAAGTGGGCAATAAAAATCGCTCGCTGCACAGTTGCCACAAACCTTCAATATTTGTCAGAAACAAAATATCTGGGAAGCACAGTAAAGCAAATCACAGTGAAATAAGGTATGCCTGTATGGTCAAAAAGACAGTCCTGTATTATTGACTTGGAGATGGAAATGAATATCAGGGTAAAACTGAAATTCGTAAAGAGTGATAACATGAAAACCTAAAGAGAAATTCAGTGAGATGGAAGTCAACAGTATTAAATGTCACGGAGAGATCAGAGGACACAGAGAGCCTAAAAATAAATCCTTGGACTTTATACAAAGGAAAAGGTAAAAATGTTTACATGCCAGCTATGTACCAGGTGCTTGCACTTACATGAGACGTTTAAGAAGAAAAGGTTTGTTGTGTCCCTGGATGTTGAGACCAGACAGAGAATGGCGGCAGGGACAGAACAAAACTGCTGACCCAAGGGATGAGGAGCGTCAAGCTAGAATCTTGCCATCTCTACTTGCTTGCAAGCAGGGACAGAGAAACCTATAGGGAGAGAAATTGGAAGGGGTTGTGATTGAGGCTAAGCGACTGCAATGGTAATGTTGAAAAAGTGCCATTTTATCATTATTAGCAGTAATCAGTCACTCTATATTCCCTATCAAAGAGATCATTTTGCTTAATTATACACAGAGTCTGTTTCTATATCAGCTTTCCTTGTCTCCCTACCCTTTGCTTTTATGGGTTTTCATTCTTAAAAACAAAGTCTTTTTCATTCCACTATACCCTTGAAATTTTGAGTAATCAGCCTGTTGACCTGATCTTACATTTATAAATTATATTAAAAAATCCACCAGGGAATTGAAAACCTTCTGTAAAAATCAACTAGATATTGCTCATATAGCTTATTATAATAAAAAAATTTGAAAGTTTTATCTCATAGCAATGATATCCCTGCTTCCCTCAAATCATTTTGCCTCATTGGACATTGATGTACTCTAAAAATTATATAAATGTATCCATAAAGCTGAATAACTACCGAAAAGCAATTTCGTCATTTTTTGCATTATTTAACTCTACCAAATACTAAGTATTATAAGACAATATTCCCTGTGTTCAGAGTATTACTGTCTATCTAAACCAAAAGACACGTTCCTTCTAGTCTTCATCATTCCTCTAAGCACCAGCAGCCCAGTTCTCCAGAACTGAGAAGCAGTCTCAGATGCAGCAGCTGTTCCCTTGACATCTCTCAGTTAACCTCCCAGGCCTAAATGTCCCTTAGGTAAGATAAAATTTCAGTGTGATAGGATATCATTTTCTCTTACAGTTAAATCCTAGACAGGCAGATACTATAGCAACTTCATCTCCTGCCTAACCGCTAGCCACTTTCGGGCGATGAGTACTGAGTTACTTCCCCAGAAAAAAGAAGCAGATACTGTCCAATGAATCACACATGAGTATTTCCCTATTACATATGAAAGGAGGTAAGTGGGCTGAACAGAAGAAAAGAAACTGCTATTGATTTCACTGCCACATCAAAGAGAAAGCAGAGCAAAATTCAGTCATCAACAACCACAAACCAATCTAGCCTTGGTTGGGCAATAAAACTAAAAATAACTGAAAATAATAAAATTATTTGAGCAGTGTCAATACATATACACTAAATTTAAATTCATGCTGACTTCTCTGACTTGTAAAAGGTGAAAATACAAGCGAATAATTGTAGAAGTGTTTTAGAAGAAATACCCTATAGCTATTTCTTATCAGCTTATTGAAACAATCTCATGAGCTATTGATGAACATGAAACTACTTAGAAAATTATAAAGTGCTATGTAAATGCATTCAAAAATCCAAGATAGTATTTGGTTGTTACTACCAGCCATAATTTATTGGTTGTGAAATCCACTCTAATAAATATTAAAATGTTTGAAGGTGTTACATTGATATCCATAATGTTTATCTATAAAATTAATTTCAGAAATCTTCTGTTTAATGCTTAAGGATAAGCAGATGTCAACTGTGGTATATTACTATTTAGAAACGGGTAAATCTAGAAATTTTCTAGGAATACAAATTTCAAAGAAAAGTTTTTCTTCTCATCATTACATAATCATTCATCAAATGTTACGCAATGTCTGAAAAGAAAAAACCCTTTGTTACAATCTCCCTATTATGTCTTTTCTGAAGTATTAATGTCAAATAATTATAAGGTTCCTTTGTATTCTTCTTCAGCAGCACAAATTATAGGCAAAGACTTCAAAATACTTTAAAGAAGTGCTTCTCAGATTTAATGTGTGTACAGATCACCTAGAGATCTTATTAAAATGCAGATTCTGACTCAGTAGGTCTGAACTGAGGCCTGAGGGCCTGAGATTCTGCATTTCTAATAAGTTCCCAACTGATGTCAGTGCTGCTGGCTGTGGGCCATGCTTGAAGTCCAAAAAAACTAATCAAGATTGGTTGCTGTATTAGTTAGGGTTCCACAGAGAAATAGAACCCTGTTATCGGGCTTCTCTGGTAGCTCAGACAGTAGAGAGTCTGCCTACAATGCGGGAGACCCAGGTTCGATCCCTGGGTTGGGAAGATCCCCTGGAGAAGGAAATGGCAACCCACTCCAGTATTCTTGCCTGGAAAATCCCATGGACTGAGGAGCGTAGTAGGCTACAGTCCATGGGGTCGCAGAGTTGGACAGGACTGAGCGACTTCACTTCACTTCATCCTATATACAGATGAGAGAGGGAGAAAGAGAGATTGATTTATTATAAGGAATTGGTTCACTCAATTATAGGGCCTGAGAAGCCCAAGATCTTCAATTAGCAGCTGGAGACGTAGGAGAACCAATGGTTTCGATCCAGCCAGTCCAAAAAGCCTGCATACTGAGACCCAAGAGGCAGCAGTGCAGGTCCAAAATCAGGAAAAGACTGATGTACCAGCTCAAGCAGAAAGGCAGGAGCAGTTTCCTCTTATCAGCAGGAGGATCAGCCTTTTCATCCTATTCAAGATTTCAACTGCTGGAGGAGGGCCAAACATGGTAGGGAAGGAAAGCTGCTATACTCATTCTACGAACCCAAAAGTTAGACATTCAAAAACACTCTCAGACACACCCAGAATGACATCTGACCAAATCTGAGTGCCCCACAGGCCAGTCAAGCTGACACATAAAATGAACCATCTCAAGTGCTACTGCTACTCTAATACACGTTTTTTTTATTTCAATCAAATCTTAATAATCTAATTAAAGTAATTCCAAAGAACTTATTATTTGAAACCCCTAACTTTTATTATGAGCTTGATCCATAATAAGTGAAGGAGACAAGTAGTGTTGGTTGACTGTATAAACTACCTTTAGAGGTAATAAAAATAATCCATCTTAATTAAAGAAGGCAACATTTATCTCAAAAAGTAAGGATTGGCCTATATTGCCTGTCTTTCTCAAAACTGTGTTATGCAGAGAGCTCAGCCCAGGGCTCTGTGACAACCTAGAGGGGTAGGATTTGGTGGGAAACAGGAGGGAGGTTCAAGAGGGAGGGAACATATGTATACCTATGGCTGCTTCATACTGACATATGGCAGAAACCAGCACAATATTGTAAAGCAACTGTCCTTCAGTAAAGAATTTTAAAAACTGTGTTATGGATAACTCTGCTTGATGTTGTGTGGCAGCCTGGACAGGAGAGGAGCTTGGGGGAGAATGTGTACATGTACCTGCCAAGCCGTAAGCCTCTGCTGTCCACCTGAAACTATCACAACATTGTTAATCTGCTACGTGTGCATGTACATGCTTAGTCACCTGGTCATGTCTGACTCTTTGAGACCCCGTGAACCATAACCCACCAGGCTCCTCTGTCCATGGGATTCTCCAAGCAAGAATACTGGAGTGGGTTGCCATGCCCTCCTCCAAGGGATCTTCCCAACCCAGGGATCGAACCTAGGTCTCCTGCATTGCAGGTAGATTCTTCACTGTCTGAGCCACCAGGGAAGCTTTACTCCAATATGAAAAATACAAAATTAAGTAATCCTAAACATAGTAAGTTTTATAGGAAAAGGGAAGGGTTATCATAAACTGTATGCAAAAATTAAACCACTTCCTTTACTGTAAAACTTCTTAGAGTCTTTAAAAGGCTAATTGTTGGCATCTCTGCATGCCAATAGGCATAATATAATATATAATATATAATATATTATATATATAATATATAATATATCCTACTATATAGGCCAAGACAGAAATGTGTCATATTTCATGGAATCTAAAATGGCATTCTAATGTTAAGACATATCAATTTAGGTACCACTAAAGAGGAAATAATTACACAAATTTAGTATGACATGGTGTTTTGTGAGTCACCTGATTGTTTAGATACTTATGGACCAAGCTCTTGTAGATATACCTAAATTTAATCACCCACCTACATATATAAAAAGGAAAATATAAGTAAAGAACATCTATTGCAGCATTAACAAAATGTCTTCACATTGTCTGACTCTTCTGAATCACTATCACTTTTCCGTATAATATTTCCCTCTGTGACATCTAGAAGCACTGATGAGACTAGTGCTAGATGCACTAGTTTTTAAGCATGTTTCAATGTTGTCTCTAGAATATTCTTCCAAGCCACTTATACCTATTTTGGAAGTTTTGATGTTGGTGTGTATTGTACTAGATGTCAAAGAAAGTTTCAAAGACCAGTCAAGGATTCAAATGGTTTGCACATTGACTTAAATGTCCAGAGGTTTTCATTTTCCAGTTTGGTACCAGGAGTAATAATTAAGTTCACCCACGTGTAGGCTAGAATAACTATACTACAGCTGCTACTTGGCCAACACCATTTGTAAGATATACCTTGAATTCAGAGATGTTAAAATTGAAAACACATACACATTTCATCTTAAAATCAATGGAAATATCATTATTCCTAAACATGTTCAACCACAGAAGAAACCCTCACTTTTTAAAGAACTGTCTCAAGGTACTAGCATTTTCTGAATCTTATTTTTTAAAAATACTGCCTTAAATGTATTCCTTCTCTATATTACGTTACCCTTTGGCACAAGTTGATTTAAACAATTTATTTTTTTCTTAGTACACAAGCCTTCTGAACAAAAGATCATACCTATTGCTTCTCTCTCCCCTCCCTAATGTGTCTAGGAAACCTTTCCTTACACTTCAGTGAAAGCCTGACCTGGGGATCAAACCCAGGTCTCCTGCATTGCTAGCAGATTCCTTACTGTATGAGCCACAAGGTAGTCAACAAAAGTGCTAAGATGAAGGTCCCGGACTGTGAGCATCATGGAAGTTTTCCCAGCCTGCTTCCAAAACAATTCTAATTATGTTCTGTCTTGTGACTAAAACTTTCTTTCTAAAATGTCTATCAAAGAATTTCCTGCCTTTTAATCTCATATTAACACAGTCATACCTCACAGATGTTGAAGGTTCAGTTCCAAACCACTGAAATAAAGCAAATATCACAATAAAGTGAGCTACACAAATTTTGGTTTTCAAGTGCATATAAAAGTCATGTGTATACTATACTGTAGTCTATTGTGTCATAGGATTATATCTTAAAAAAATGTATACATTTCAAAGATTCTTTATTGCCAGGAAATGTCAAAATAGTTATAATAGTGACATCAAAAATCACTGATCACAGATCACCATAACAAATATAATAATTGTGAGAAAGATTAAAATGTTGCAAAGATTACTGAAATGGGACACAGAGACAGGAAGTAAGCAAATGCTGTTTGGAAATATGGCACCAAAAGACTTGCTCAACCAAGCCCTCAACTTTTAAAAAATACAGTACTTGCAAGGTATAATAAGATGAGGTGAACCTGTATCCACTTTTCCTATGATCCACTGCTCTTCAGTGATCATTAGTACCACCCTATTCTAATGGGCTGGTGTTTGCAGACACTTTGTCGCTGAATAAGGATGGAAAAATCTGAGCTCTAAGCATAGCGCTGCCATTTGCTGACCAAGCACAGTGCTCCTCTAGTCTTCAGTTTTCTCGTGAGTCAGAAAAAGACAACACTTGTCCAACTAGCTTCAAAGGGCTGTTTAATAATAATTAGAAAAAATAGCAAAAACACTTTAAAGGCTACCTAGTGCTGTCTCTGCGTTTATTACACATTACACATATTATTTATTACATATTATTACACATTAAATTTCTGTGCAATATTTGATTTGGCTTCAGTTTTGTTATTCATCTGACATAAAGTATATGCTCCCCAGAGAAACTTTATGAATACTTCCAAGTATCCTTGCCACTGAAAAACATCATTAAACAGTAATAGCCATGAAATTTCCAAGAACTATTCTATTTGAGATAATAATCATAAACATACCAAATGGAGTCTCCTGTGGCTCAGTGCATCCATTCATTGTGAACTTCCTGATGGTATTAATTAAAAATCAAAGGTTTGCCTTTGCTTCCACTAAAGAAATATAGGGATAATAATAATGAAAGCCTCTCCATTACTATTAAAGAACCCAAAGTATAACATTCTTTGACCAACATTATCTCATTGGGATTGTATAATGCTCTGGCAGGTGTTAGTGCCATCATGTTTTACAGATGAGAAAACTAAACAGCTCCAAGAGGTTTATTGCCTGGTAAATTGTCTAACAAATTCATGGCAGAGCTAAGGTTTTAATCTCACAATGTGAGGCTTTCTGATACATTAGGCTTTCTCAGTCTCTGCACTATTGACATGGTAGGCTGGATAATTCTTTTTGGGGATGGGGACCATCCTCTGTATTGCAGAATGTTTTGCAGCACCCCTGGCTCCTCCCACTAGAAACAAGTAGCGCTCCCTCTCACCATTATGACAGCAGAGATGTTGCCAAGTGTCTTTTACCAGCAAAATCACCACCGCATGAAAACCTGTCATACCCCATGCCAACTTCATACATTTTCAAATAATACTCACAAGCTTAATAATATTACCATAGGTAGATAACAATGATAACGTGGAATCAGAGGGTATTTGCTTTCCTTTGTTTGCCATAACAAATGATCACAAACTTGATGACTTAAAATAAGAGAGTTTTCTGGAGCTCTGGAGGCCAGTAGTCAGAAATAAAGGCTTTGGTGGAACCACATTCCCTTTGAAAGCTGTAGAGAAGAATCCCTCTCGGCCTCTCCCAGCTCCTGGTGACTCAGGTATTCCTTGGCTTGTGGCTGTGCTGTGCTGTGCTTAGTGGCTCAGTTGTGTCTCACTCTCTGTGACCCCATGAACCCCATGCGACCCTGCCACGGCTCCTCTGTCCATGGGCATTTTCCGGGCAAGAACACTGGAGTGGGTTGCCATGCCCTCCTCCAGGGGATCTTCCCAGCCCAAGTCTCCTGCACTGCAGGCAGATTCTTTATTATCTGAGCCACCAGGGAAGCCCAAGAATACTGGAGTGGGTAGCCTATCCCTTTTCCAGGGGAACGTCCCAACCCAGGAATCGAACCAGGGTCTCCTGCATTGCAGGTGGATTCTTAACCAGCTGAGCTACAGGGAAGCCCTGACATGTGGCTGCTGCTGCTGCCGCCTAGTTGAATCAGTAGTGTCCTACTCTGTGTGACCCTATGGACTGCAGCCTGCCAGGCTCCGGGCAAGAGTACTGAAGCGGGTTGCCATGCCCTCCTCCGGGGGAGCTTGATGACCTAGGGGCTGAATCTCCTGCATTGCGGGCAGATTCTGTACCACTGTGCCAGCAGGGGAGCCCCGGCTCGTGGCTCTACCATTCCAGTCTTTGCCTCCATCTTCACACTTCTTCTCTGTGTCTGGTCCTCTTCTGTTTTGTATAGGACTCCTGTCATTGGATTTAGAGTCCACAAGGTAATCCAGAATGGTCTCAAGATCTTTAACTTAATTATGTTTGCAAAGTCCTCTTTTACAAATAAGGTCTCATTCAAAGGTTCTGGGGGGTGTATCTTTCAGGGGGTTCCCATTCTACCCACTTCACAGATTATATTTTCCTCTAAGAATTTAAAACACTTTCTTAATAAACTATCATCTCATAAATTTCACAAATGCTCTAGAAAATGGAGAGACAGAGGAAGGTAAGACTTAAGAGGCAAGTTTGCTAAAGTCAATGAGTTACAGATTTATTAAAATAATCTTCTAATCCACTTTCAGGGCTTTCCCTACTGGATCTATCCCAGGATGGTGAGAAAAACAGTTGAATTGCATCCTGCTTTATGAATCATACAATTTGTAGTTTAGTTCCATAGGGAAATAGAAAAGCAAAAGAGAACACAGCTGAATTTTCAGATCCTTTTCTTGGTTTTTAAAAGATTAGCTATCAATTTCTTAAATGAACAAGATTTCTAGAACCTGATGAAAGAAAACAAACATGGAACCACATTTAATGAAACTTTTCAATGTGTAAGCATCCTTTAAATCCATCCCTGTATATTTCATGTGAATTTTTTTTAAAGTCTGTGGTTATGGAATCAGGAATAGAAATACAGAGCATTAGCTTTCATAATGCATGCTATTAATCACACTCTCATATACTGAGACTGATTCTGAAAAAAACAAAAACTATGAGATCATGCTTATTTAGCAGAGCTTCGTCACAGGGTGGTCTGCTGATCTCCCTAAAACATTGCATTTCTTTCTTTGATACCTCTGCATTTTCATTATAAGTGATGTTGACATTTTAACCAGAGTATCCAGTAAGTTATGAATCACCAGCAGACACCAAATGACTGAGTTATAGTATTACAACCATGATTTGTATTAAAAATCTTTTAAAATATATCATGCAAGTCCCTTCTTGGTTTCTCTTGCAATAGTCACACTCTTTCTTGCAAAGATTAGCACGAAGATGTCCAATCACTTACTCATTTTTTCTGACCTCCATTTATAACTGTAATTCACCAAAATTATACCCCTATTATATTCTTTGTTGTGTGCCCTAAATTTTATTTGAACATTTTTTATTTATTCACAAGATTTAATTTAAAAAAACACACAGAAAATGGAGGTACAGGATGCAAAGTAAATTTTCTAGCAAGCCCAGTTCTCTTTCCTAGTCCTCCTAGGCAATCAGGTTTGGTATTTTGCCAGAAATACTTCACATATACTCAATTCTCCTTTTAAAGAGAGCCTTTCCTACTAAAGCACAAATGATTCTTTCTTAATGATAGGGTTCTCACATTTTTGTTTTAGACCATAGTCTCTGACAGGATTAACTTTAACCTGCCCCAAATCTTCTGAGTGGATTAAATCAAGCCTTTAGATTCTGTAGGCTGCATCTTACAACCTGGAAAAAGAAAAGTGTATATTAAAATATCTTGGTAATAAATAATCCTCAGCAAGTACTACCCTTAATATTATGTGTGCCATAATCAGCTTCTTCAAACTTTATCCTATGAGGGGCCCTTTAAATTTTTTTCTCAGAGGGGAGTAATGTTATGTTCTTAAAATCAAATTTCAATGACAAATCTATTGCTTCAAAAACAAAATATCCCCAGGTTTCTCCATTACATATTCCCAGAGATCACTAAACCCTTATATTTACTTTGATTCTTCTTTTAAGTGTTGAAGTTGTTAGTGGGCTTATTTTTTAAGGAAAAAAAAATCTAGAGATACATGTAAGCCAGATTTAGATTTATGCTATAGCATACACACACACACACACACACACACACACTCTACAACTACAGAAGCTGACATAGGCTTGAAAAAATTAGGCAAGATTTAAAGCAGGTGGAAGTATAGCTCTAATTCAATATCCTGAACAGCATAAGAACTACAGCTACAGCTTTTCTGTGATTTCTGCTACAGATTTATTATAAAAACGTACATGAGAGGACCTAGTGAGTGTTTAATAATACTGTCAAGGTGTCTGAAGCCTCAGAATTCTGTAAACCCGTGAGTGTTGAGCAGAGATGGGCCCGCGAGGTGGGTATGGTTCGACTGGGCATCTTTCTGACTCCTTCCATCCACCCTCCACCATAACACAGACATTTTCAGTCAGAATTTTCAAGAAGTAGACATCAAGACAGAATGACACAGTTAAGAACTTTATTAGAGACCCACCTATGAGAGAAAATGGGGAAGGCAGTCAAACCTTGATGCAGGTCTGCCTGAATGGAGAAAGAGGGGATGCAAGGACGGGAGGAAGGCTGGATGCTGCGTCTTACTCTGCAGTAACTTCTAAGAGAAGTTTAGCAGAGCCATGAGGGGTAGGGGTGGGGAGAATAGGAAGGACCTCACACCAATGTCACCTGTCAGAGGAGTCCCACATGTCCTGGGGCTCCTTGCTAAATCTCTTCATTGGTATCCCACTCTGTGCGACCCTATAAACTGCAGTCCACCAGGCTCCTCTATCCAAGGGATTCTCCAGGCAAGAATATTGGAGTGGGTTGCTGTGCCCTTCTCCAGGGGATCTTCCCTACCCAGGAAGGGAATGGGCATATGTCTCCTGCATTGGCAGGCAGGTTCTTTACCACTAGTGCCATCTGGGAAGGCCTACCTTGGTATCCTAGGAGAGCTCAATCATTGGCTGAGAGCAGCCTTTGGGAGACATGGCCTTGGCACAAACTTGGGGATGATCTACAGAGCTCCACATCTGGGGCCCCCCATCAATTACGCTCCCTGTAACTGATGATCTGAGGAGCTTATTCTCCTGGTGGACACACCGTCTCAGAGGAGACCTATCACTGCAAATATATTTTAGGCTGGTCTTTAGTGCCTGGAGAATTTCAGGGACAGAGGAGCCTGGTGAGCTACAGTCCATGGGGTTGCAGAGTCAAATGCTGTTGAGTGACTAACACTTCACACTTTTAGAGCCATCAGTTCAGTTCAGTTCAGTCGCTCAGTCCTGTCTGACTCTTTAGGAGCCTATGAATTGCAGCACACCAGGCCTCCCTGTCCATCACCAACTTCCGGAGTTCACTCAAATTCATGTCTATCGAGTCGGTGATGCCATCCAGCCATCTCATCCACTGTCATCTCCTTCTCCTCCTGCCCCCAATCCCTCCCAGCATCAGGGTCTTTTCCAATGAGTCAACTCTTTGCATCAGGTGGCCAAAGTATTGGAGTTTCAGCTTCAGCATCAGTCCTTCTAATGAACACCCAGGACTGATCTCCTTTCAGATGGACTGGTTGGATCTCCTTGCAGTCCAAGGGATTCTCAAGAGTCTCCTCCAACACCACAGTTCAAAAGCATCAAATCTTTGGCACTCAGCTTTCTTCACAGTCCAACTCTCACATCCATACATGACCACTGGAAATACCATAGCCTTGACTAGATGGACCTTTGTTGGCAAAGTAATGTCTCTGCTTTTGAATATGCTATCTAGGTTGGTCATAACTTTCCTTCCAAGGAGTATGCGTCTTTCTGTTTCATGGCTGCAATCACCATCTGCTGTGATTTTTGGAGCCCCCAAAAAGAAAGTCTGACACTTTTCCACTGTTTCTCCAACTATTTGCCATGAAGTGATGGGACCAGATGCCATGATCTTCGTTTTCTGAATGTTGAGCTTTAAGCCAACTTTTTCACTCTCCTCTTTCACTTTCATCAAGAGGATCTTTAGTTCCTCTTCATTTTCTGCCATAAGGGTGGTGTCATCTGCATATCTGAGGTTATTGATGTTTCTCCTGACAATCTTGATGCCAGCTTGTACTTCATCCAATCCAGCATTTCTCACGATGTACTCTGCATAGAAGTTAAATAAGCAGGGTGACAATATACAGCCTTAACCTACTCCTTTTCCTATTTGGAACCAGTCTGCTGTTCCATGTCCAGTTCTAACTGTTGCTTCCTGACCTGCATATAGGTTTCTCAAGAGGCAGGCCAGGTGGTCTGGTATTCCCATCTCTTTCAGAATTTTCCACAGTTTATTGTGATCCACACAGTCAAAGGCTTTGGCATAGTCAATAAAGCAGAAATAGATGTTTTTTCTGGAACTCTCTTGCTTTTTCCATGATCCAGCGGATGTTGGCAATTTGATCTCTGGTTCCTCTGCCTTTTCTAACACCAGCTTGAACATCAGGGAGTTCACGGTTCACGTATTGCTGAAGCCTGGCTTGGAGAATTTTGAGCATGACTTTACTAGCGTGTGAGATGAGTGCAATTATGCAGTATACAGTTCTTAAACTGAAAGTTTTGTTTTGAGAGTCTCAGCATGATTACCTTTGACAGAGATGTTTCTAGTTCTAAACTTGCCCTTGGTCAACAGAGCCACTGACAATAAAAGAAGGGCATGATCACTATGCTTCCTGCTTAACTCTTCTTTAACTCACCAAGTTGACCTAAGTCTCCAAGTTGAATGGATCTTTAACTGGCGGATTTATTTTTATTTAGGTGAATTTTACGTGCATACATTACATAAAACACACAGGTCTTAAGGGCAAAATCTGAAGAGATTTGATCTTATGTGCACTCATGTAACCACCACTCTAGTGAAGATTTAGACCACAACAGAAAGTTTCCACGTGTTACTTTCCGTTCAATTCTAACCTTCCCGTAAACAACCACTGTTCTATCACTAGAGATTAGTTTTGGCTGTGTTTTAAGTTCATATAAAGAGTCATACAGTATATGCTTTTTTGGTGTCTGGCATCTTCCACTTTGTGTAGTATTTTTGAAGTTTATCCATGTTGTTGCAATTGCATTCAACTGTTCGATCTTTTGTTTTTATTGCTGAGTAGTATCCCAGTGCATGGATACATCACAGTTTATCCATTCACCTGTTGATAGACATTTGTGCTGTTTACAATTTGAGGCTGATATAAATAAAACAGCTCTGAATATTGAAGGAGAAATTTTTGTGTGGACATATGTCTTCATCTTTGGAGTCTATATGAGTTAAAAGGTAGATGTATGTTTACTTTATAAGAAAAGAATTTTCCATTGTCTGTATCGTTTTATTATCTGTAACTGGTGGGATTTTGAGAAATACTGGGTGATATTTTTGCTTTCTCTCAGATCACACCATTCAACTAATTTCATTTATGTAAAAGATTAATACTGAAAGAAATAACTTATACGCCTTTATTCTAGCCAAAGCATACTAATGCTCTAATACTTCGTTTTACTGATGAAATAGAGTTCAGGAACTCCCTGGCAGTCAGGGGTTAAGAATCTGGCCTTCCCAGGTGCCGTTAGTGGTAAAGAACCCGCCTTCCAATGCAAGAGATTAACAGAAGTCGGTTCGATCCCTGGGTCAGGAAGATCCTCTGGAGGAGGGCATGAAAACCCACTCCAGTACCCTTGCCTTGAGAAGGAGCCTGGGAGGCTACAGCCCATAGGGCCACAAACAGTCAGACATGACTGAAGCCATTTAGCACACACACACGCTTCGATTGCAGGGGGCACAAGTTCCGTCTCTGTTGGGGGAACTAAGATCCTGCAATGCTGCATGGAGTGGCCAAAGAAGAAAACGAAAGAGTAGAGAAAAACAAGAGTTCAGGAAATATTAATGCTTGCCCAAAGTCAAATAACTAATAAGTGTGCAATCAGGATTCAAACTCAGCTCTGCTCCTTTTACAGCAGAACTGATGGTTCTTTCCTCTAAACAGACTTTGAACACATAGCAGCCTCTTTAGCCAGAGGCCAGAGGCTCAAGGAGAAGAGATGTGAAGTGAGTAGCAATCTTTTCTACTTGCTACAGAAAGGAGGGAGAGAAACCACCAACTCTCCCATATCACCCCTGCTCAGGTGTATTCGTCAGTTCCCTCCCCTGTCTTAGAAACACAGAGCATTTGCAAAGAACCTTCTGTCCACCTTGTTTGTTTTTCTCTCCACCCCAATCTAACCTGGAGATTATTATTGTTATTGCCAATTAAAAGATAAGGAAACAGAGTATCTGTTAATATAATTTATCTATACAAATTACAGATTCATGTGTCTTTCTTACTCATTAGTTTTTGGCTTCTTGAAAACAGAGATTAAGACTGCCTTCCCTTAACATCCTCATTGCTAAGCATCCTGGAGTCTCAAGGCCAGGCAGACAATGGATGTGTAACAGTGACTGAATGGATCACAAACAAGTTTTTCTGGCTTCAAGTTAAGAAGTCTATTCTTTAGGCAGTTTATACTAAAGCCTATCTACTTCAAATTTTTAAAACCAAGAGGCTAGATGAGATAACCTCTAGGAAGGCTAGGTAGGCTAGGGTTCCTTGTGTTTGCACTTAATACAAACCTTACAAGAAAGAAACCAGCATTTTTCTCTGACAGCACCTTAAAATTATCAGAGAGAGATCTGAGCCTTTGAATGCAGAAATGGAACCTACTGTGATCAATGAATAAAACGTCCCACTGGATGGAGTCTGTCAGAAACTAAGGGCCCATCGAAAGGTGACATTGAATGTATGCCCCTTCTCAAACAGCACAAACAGCAGATTTCTACTCCAGGTGGGGAGACACGTTCTCGAAAAGTCAATTTCATGACAAACATAAGCATCTTATTTGCATATATGACAAGAGAATTCTAGGAAAAATAGAACCAAGAAATATAAATTAGAGAACAAGAAAAAAACTATGAAGCAGACATACAAATCAATGCTCAAAAAACAAGAAGGACTAATCACCTGTTGGAATCCCAGGTGGATCAGCAGTAAAGAATCTGCCTGCCAATGCAGGAGACATAAGAGACACAGGTTCAATCCCTGGGTCAGGAAGATCCTCGGGAGAAGGAAATGGTAATGCACTCCAGTATCCTTGCCTGGAAAATTCCATGAAGAGCGGATCCTGATGGGCTGCAGTCGATGGGGTCGAAAAGAGTCAGATACAAATGAGTTTGCATGCACGAACCATCTCTTGGTCATGCATAAAACTCCAGACTGTCCCTAATGGTGTCACATCCTTCCCTTTGGTCCTTTGTCAGCCTCACTGCTGAGATGCTCCCAAGCACTAAAGCACTAGCCACCTGCTTTGTAACACATTAGGCATTAGATTGAAAACATTAGCTTCACCAAGTTCTCCCTGTTATCTTGCTAAGAGACCTTCTTCAAGGCAGGAACTCTCAAAGAAACAAAACCTTCCATTGACTCAGCCAAGTAGAAGTATATCAATCCTATCCTTCGAATAAATAATACATTTTCAGTCCAGACACTAAGTTCAGTTCAGTTCAGTAACTCAGTTGTGTCCGACTCTTTGCGACCCCATGAATCACAGCACGCCAGGCCTCCCTGTCCATCACCAACTCCCGGAGTTCACTCAGACTCACGTCCATTGAGTCCGTGACGCCATCCAGCCATCTCATCTTCGGTCGTCCCCTTCTCCTCCTGCCCCCAATCCCTCCCAGCATCAGAGTCTTTTCCAATGAGTCAACACTTCACATGAGGTGTCCAAAGTACTGGAGCTTCAGCTTCAGCATCATTCCTTCCAAAGAAATCCCAGGGCTGATCTCCTTCAGAATGGACTGGTCGGATCTCCTTGCAGTCCAAGGGACTCTCAGGAGTCTTCTCCAACACCACAGTTCAAAAGCATCAATTCTTCGGCGCTCAGCCTTCTTCACAGTCCAACTCTCACAGGCATACACGACCACAGGAAAAACCATAGCCTTGACTAGACGGACCTTAGTTGGCAAAGTAATGTCTCTGCTTTTGAATATGCTATCTAGGTTGGTCATAACTTTTCTTCCAAGGAGTAAGCGTCTTTTAATTTCATGGCTGCAGTCACCATCTGCAGTGATTTTGGAGCCCAAAAAAATAAAGTCTGACACTGTTTCCACTGTTTCCCCATATATTTCCCATGAAGTGATGGGGCCAGATGCCATGATCTTCGTTTTCTGAATGTTGAGCTTCAAGCCAACTTTTTCACTCTCCTCTTTCACTTTCATCAAGAGGCTTTTTAGCTCCTCTTCACTTTCTGCCATAAGGGTGGTGTCATCTGCATATCTGAGATTCCTGATATTTCTCCCAGCAATCTTGATTCCAGCTTGTGCTTCTTCCAGCCCAGCGTTTCTCATGATGTACTTTGCATAGAAGTTAAATAAGCAGGGTGACAATATACAGCCTTGACGTACTCCTTTTCCTATTTGGAACCAGTCCATTGTTCCATGTCCAGTTCTAACTGTTGCTTCCTGACCTGCATATAGGTTTCTCAAGAGGCAGGTTAGGTGGTCTGGTATTCCCATCTCTTTCAGAATTTTCCACAGTTTATTGTGATCCACACAGTCAAAGGCTTTGGCATACTAAAGAAAACAGAAATAGACGTTTTTCTGGAACTCTCTTGCTTTTTCTATGATCCAGCGGATGTTGGCAATTTGATCTCTGGTTCCTCTGCCTTTTCTAACACCAGCTTGAACATCAGGGAGTTCACGGCTCACGTATTGCTGAAGCCTGGCTTGGAGAACTTTGAGCATTACTTTACTAGCATGTGAGATGAGTGCAATTGTGTGGTAGTTTGAGCATTCTTTGGCATTGCCTTTCTTTGGGATTGGAATGAAAACTGACCTTTTTCAGTCCTGTGGCCACTGCTGAGTTTTCCAAACTTGCTGGCATGTTGAGTGCAGCACTTTCACAGCATCATCTTTCAGGATTTGAAACAGCTCCACTGGAATTCCATCACCTCCACTAGCTTTGTTCGTAGTGTTGCTTTCTAAGGCCCACTTGACTTCACATTCCAAGATGTCTGGCTCTAGACTAGTGATCACATCATCATGATTATCTTGGTCATGAAGATCTTTTTTGTACAGTTCTTCCATGTATTCTTGCCACCTCTTCTTAATATCTTCTGCTCCTGTTAGGTCCATACCATTTCTGTCCTTTATAGAGCCCATCTTTGCATGAAATGTTCCCTTGGTATCTCTAAGTTTCTTGAAGAGATCTCTGGTCTTTCCCATTCTGTTCTTTTCCTCTATTTCTTTGCATTGATCGCTGAAGAAGGCTTTCTTATCTCTTCTTGCTATTCTTTGGAACTCTGCATTCAGATGCTTATATCTTTCCTTTTCTCCTTTGCTTTTTGCCTCTCTTCTCTTCACAGCTATTTGTAAGGCCTCCCCAGACAGCCATTTTGCTTTTTTGCATTTCTTTTCCATGGGGATGGTCTTGATCCCTGTCTCCTGTACACTGTCACGAACCTCATTCCATAGTTCATCAGGCACTCTATCTATCAGATCTAGGCCCTTAAATCTATTTCTCACTTCCACTGTATAGTCATAAGGGATTTGATTTAGGTCATACCTGAATGGGCTAGCAGTTTTCCCTACTTTCTTCAATTTAAGTCTGAATTTGGCAATAAGGAGTTCATGATCTGAGCCAGAGTCAGCTCCCGGTCTTTTTTTTGATGACTGTATAGAGTTCCTCCATCTTTGGCTGCAAAGAATATAATCAATCTGATTTCAGGGTTGACCATCTGGTGATGTCCATGTGTAGAGTCTTCTCTTGTGTTGTTGGAAGAGGGTGTTTGCTATGACCAGTGCATTTTCTTGGCAAAACTCTATTAGTCTTTGCCCTGCTTCATTCTGCATTCCAAGGCCAAATTTGCCAGTTACTCCAGGTGTTTCTTGACTTTCTACTTTTGCATTCCAGTCCCCTATAATGAAAAGGACATCTTTCTTGGGTGTTAGTTCTAAAAGATCTTGTAGGTCTTCGTAAAACTGTTCAACTTCAGTTTCTTCAGTGTTACTGGCTGGGGCATAGACTTGATAACTGTGATATTGAATGGTTTGCCTTGGAGACAAACAGAGATCATTCTGTCATTTTGGAGATTGCATCCAAGTACTGCATTTCGAACTCTTTTGTTGACCATGATGGCTACTCCATTTCTTCTGAGGGATTCCTGCCCGCAGTAGTAGATGTGACAGAATGTGGTCCACTGGAGAAGGGAATGGCAAGCCACTTCAGTATTCTTGCCTTGAGAACCCCATGAACAGTATGAAAAGGCAAAAGGATAGGATACCGAAAGAGGAACTCCCCAGGTCATTAGGTGCCCAATATGCTACTGGAGATCAGTGGAGAAATAACTCCAGAAAGAATGAAGGGATGGAGCCAAAGCAAAAGCAATACCCAGTTATGGATGTGACTGGTGATAGAAGCAAGATCCGATGCTGTAAAGAGCAATATTGCATAGGAACCTGGAATGTCAGGTCCATGAATCAAGGCAAATTGGAAGTAGTCAAACAAGAGATGGCAAGGGTGAACGTCGACATTCTAGGAATCAGTGAACTAAAATGGACTGGAATGGGTGAATTTAACTCAGACACTAAGGCAACTGATAAAAGTCCCTTTCTTTTTCTGTGCAATATCAAGAAATAACTCATTATTCAATTTCTTTACCTCATTGCACATGGACCAACAAAGTTTAATCTATCAGTATAAAAACCAAGTGTGCTTTAGGAAGCATCACTATGAACAAAGCTAGGGGAGGTGATGGAATTCCAGTGGAGCTGTTTCAAATCCTGAAAGATGATGCTGTGAAAGTGCTGTGCTCAATATGCCAGCAAATTTGGAAAACTCAGCAGGAGCCACAGGACTGGAAAAGGTCATTTTTCATTCCAATCCCAAAGAAAGGCAATACCAAAGAATGCTCAAACTACTGCACAATTGCATTCATCTCACATGCTAGCAAAGTAATTCTCAAAATTCTCCAAGCCACGCTTCAATAGTACATGAACCGTGAACTTCCAGATGTTCAAGCTGGATTTAGAAAAGGCAGGAGAACCAGAGATCAAATTGCCAATATCCATTGGATCATCAAAAAAGCAAGAAAGTTCCAGAAAAAACATCTACTTCTGTTTTATTGACTATGCCAAAGCCTTTGACTGTGTGGATCACAATAAACTGTGGAAAATTGTTCAAGAGATTTGAATACCAGACCACCTGACCTGCCTCCTGAGAAATCTGTATGCAGGTCAGGAAGCAACAGTTAGAACTGGACATGGAAAGACTGGTTTCAAATTCGGAAAGGAATACGTCAAGGCTATATATTGTCCCCTGCTTATTTAACTTATATGCAGAGTACAGCATGAGAAATGCTGGATTGGATGAAGTTCAGGCTGGAATCAAGCTTGCCAGGCGAAATATCAAGAACCTCAGATATGCAGATGACACCACACTTATGTCAGAAAGCGAAGGAACTAAACAGCCTCTTGATGAAAGTGAAAGAGGAGAGTGAAAAAGTTGGCTTAAAGCTCAACATTCAGAAAATGAAGATCATGGCATCTGGTCCCATCACTTCATGGCAAATAGATGGGGAAACAGTGGAAACAGTGGCAGACTTTCTTTTTGGGCTCCAAAATCACTGCAGATGATGACTGCAGGCATGAAATTAAAAGACGCTTGCTCCTTGGAAGGAAAGTTATGACCAACCTAGATGGCATATTAAAAAGCAGAGACATTACTTTGCCAACAAGGGTCCATCTAGTCAAAGCTATGGCTTTTCCAGTAGTCATGTATGATGTGAGAGTTGGACTACAAAGAAAGCTGAGTGTGGAAGAATTGATGCTTTTGAATTGTGGTGTTCGAGATAACTCTTGAGTCCCTTGGACTGCAAGGAGATCCAACCAGTCCATCCTAAAGGAAATCAGTCCTGAATATTCATTGGAAAGACTGATGCTGAAGCTGAAACTCCAATATTTTGGCCACCTGATGCAAAAAAAAGACTGACTCATTTGAAAAGACCCTGATGCTGGGAAAAATTAAAGGCAGAAGGAGAAGGGGATGACAGAAGTTGAGATCATTGGATGGCATTACTGACTCAATGGACATGAGTTTGAGTAAACTCTGGGAGTTGGTGATGGACAGGAAGGCCTGGCATGCTGTAGTCCATGTAGTCTCAAAAAGTCACACACGACTGAGCAACTGAACTGAACTGAACTGAACTAATAGATCACCATGAACATTAAGCTTCTCTGATACACTTTACATAATTTAATGGAAACTGCAGCTTTCAATCCACTGGGAATATAATATCACCATCTTCAAAGTGTTTTCACAGACACAACACTCAATCTCCCTGTGAGCTGAATGATTTTACACCCAAGTTGATAATGCAAAGACCTCAAAGATCCTTCCTGTAAGCCATTAATACTTTCAGAACAACCTGATTTATTTCTGTTTTGGGAAAGTTTTCAGTATGTACAAATTATAGCTTCATTCTTTGATTCAGAATCCTGTTGTTTCTGAGAACAGAATACTCTTGCTCCTGTGCACAGTGAAATTGACCCTATTTTTATATCTTTGGTAGCTCCTATTTGGGTACTTCATCGTGTTTCACTGTATGTAACAACAGGGAATACTATAATTTTCTAACAAGCAGTACCTGAACTGGAAAGAATAAGCCGAAGATAAATATCATTTTAAATGGACCCTCTACACCCAGTTCCATTCATAATTCTGTCAAGGCTTCTAACAATTACTGGGGTAAAAAAACAAACTCTGTGCCTCTACCCTGTGGCACCTTACTATCGTGTAAGTCTTTTCCTCCCCAGGGAATCCCTCACTTCCATCTCCCCTCTCTGCCATCTACCACATGCCCCTATCTCCAACCTCTCCAACAGTACTCACTTCCTCCCATCTCTGGGACTTCAAACACACTCCACCCTCTACCCCTAGATGTACCCCACCTTGAAACTGCTGAGGGAAACTATCCCTTCCTTCAGATTTCAGCTCTGTGATCATATTCTTCAGGAAAGCGCTCACTCATTTCGATCACCAGGTCTCACTTTTTACAAGTGTTTCTCCCTCATTATACTTATCAAAGCAGTCATTTGCATAGAAGAACCCTAAATGCCCATCGACAAAGGAATGGATAAAGAAGATGTGGTATATGGAACACTACTCAGCCATAAAAAAGGATGAAATAATGCCATTTGCAGCAACATGGTCAGACCTAGAGATTATTGTACTAAGTGACGTAAGTCAGACAAAGACAAATATCACATCATCCATTAGTGGGATCTAATTTACTTTAAATGATACAAATAAACTTATTTACAAAACAGAAATAGACTCAAAGATATCAAAACCAAACTGAAGGCTACCAAAGGGGAAAGGTGGTGGGGAGGGATAAATCAGGAACTTGGGATTAACATACTGTATATAACAGATAATCACAAGGACCTACTGTATAGCGTGGGGAACCCTATTCAATATTTTGAGATAACTCATATGATAAAGGAATCTGAAAAAGAATGAGTATGTACATAGCTGAATCACTTTGCTGTATACCTGAAATTAACACAACATTGTAAATCAACTATACTCCAATAGATTAAAACAAATTTTAAAACTAATCATTTGAATTTATTTGTTTGATTCTTAGATGAATATCATCATCCCCATTCCATGAGATAAAACTGTAACTTTTCTGCAGTCATTCATAAATTTCTGGTATGGTGTTCAATATTTAGTTAAGAAACTGAATTTTTAACATAATCTACGTAAATAGCATAAAACAAACTTTTAGTCAGAAAACCATCAACAAGGATAATTATATTAAAATGCTTCTTTTTTAGTAAGGACATTGGAGAAAAACACTAGGGAAAGTCACAAATCTAATTAACAATGGTTTTAAAGAAGAAAAATTATGTGGTTTTGTTGGGGAGTAGGACTTGTATAAAAATTGATTTGATGATTCTGTATCAGAATCCCTGGTGTTCTGTTTGGTCATTTGTATAAGAATGACTCGTTCTTCCTTTAAGCAGAAAAACCTCTATCTAACATTCAAAAATGTCTACAACACAATCACTGTCCCGACACTTGGACCTGAGAGAAAAAACGTATAAACCTTTGCATGAAAGATATTCCTGGGCTTCTCTGGTGGCTCAGTGGTGAAGAATGCACCTGCCAGTGCAGGAGATATGGGTTCGATCCCTGATCTGGGAAGATCCCACATGCCGCAGAGCAACTAAGCCCATGCACCATGACTATTGAGCCTGTGCTTTAGGGCCCAGGAGTCACAACTACTGACCCTACATGCTGCAACTACTGAAGCCCGCGTGCCCTGGAGCTGTGCTCCACAATAAGGGAAGCCACTGCAACGAGACGCCGCGCGCAGCTACTGGAGAGTCGTCCCCACTCACCACAACCGGAGAACAGCTCAGACATCAACAAAGACCCAGCACAGCCAAAAATAACATAGACAAATGAATACAATTATATCTTAGAAAAGAAAGATGTTTTCCTCTGATATACCTTCTTACTCAGGACCAACAAACATCCTATTTATAGAGCCTAAGCTTCAAAGATTTAGGTAACTAAGCTGAGTTCTTTAACTCAAGTAGGTATAATCATCTAGTGGGACTATTAACATGAAAAACCCCAAAATCATGATGAAAACTGAGGTTCCAACCTTTACTTGGCTTTTCACTGAAATCTTGTCTCTCCATACTTTTATTTGTGTGTGAAACTGCTGAGTGTCTAAGATGTGAGTATTTTAAAGTGAGCAAAGTGATAGTAACTGACTCAGAAGTAACCACTGAAGATGCTGCACTGAAGTGAAGGGGCTTCCTAAAAAGGCATGTGGAATACAGTTGGAGTTCTGGGGCCATTACCAGTGGAAGGAAGCAAGAATTCCTTCTCTCCCACCCACCCAGCCACTATATCTGGCACATATGTTGTTCATTTTCTGTTTGTTGATTGAGTGACTGAATGAATGAATGAACAGAGGATTTTGATACTATCATAGCATGCACTGAAAATACAGAGTATATCCCAATAATATTATCTACTTGGGGCATCAGAACCTCACTTCAGGGAATTTGAGAAAACCTGGAGAGTGCTTTAACTTTACAAAAAGTCAAGAGAGAATAAGTGAGCCTAAAAACAAATGAAAATTTTAGAATAAATTTGGCCAGATTTTATAGTTAGTAATGATAAATAGCACCTAGGGATTTCTGCCAGAACATCCTTATTGGCAAGTCTCTATTCTATTCTGTATTTTTGTCTGAACATTTCTTCTTGCACTTTTTAAGTTCTGCTGTTCCTCTTGTGTGATTTATTATTTAGAGTGGCTAATCATTGCAATGAACAACTCAAAGATTGTAGTGGTTGAAACAAACAAGGGTGTCTTTCTTTTTCAGGTTGCCATCAAGGCAGAGTCAGTGAGATGGGGCACTCCACCAATCACAGAAGGACCAGGCTCCTTCCAACTGAAGGCTCTATGTAGCGACCAAACTTCAGAGCCTCTACTGTAGTCTCTAGATGCAGACCAGCTAATAAGCAACATTTGAAGAGGATCTGGATATTCTCATGGGAGGCATATGAGCCAAGCCTGACAATGGCACACATTCCTTTCATCTACATGCCATCGGCGGGAACTTGGTCACATACAAGAGGGCTGGGAAATTTAGAACGGCAAAATATCAAGGGAGAGAATCTGAAACAGCTAGCTAGCTACTTTCTCCCTCCATGTCCCCCATTTCTGGCCCCACGTCACCCTGTTCTGGGATATCACTTCTTTGTATTAGGATATCATATTCAATTTCCATGTACAGACTTAATGAAAGTTGACTGGACTTAAAATTATGTATCCTTTTTTTTATATCTAGAGTATATTTTCTCTAACCAGCATGCTCTGTAAATGTTTGCAATGAATTATTAATTAACCCAGAAGGGCTTTTCTGTGTCTAACTCTGATAGCCTTCTTCTATGAGTCTGCCTGATACGTGTTCTTGGCTTGCAGTGAGGAAAGGGTGCTGGACACACTCTTAGGAAAAAGGAAACTACATATGGCGTTTATCTTCTGTTGAGTAGAACAGCCCATTGAAAAGCAAATGCCGCCCTCACAGTAGCAGAACCACACAGCATTCCTTCCCAACCCTTTTTATTTCCCCATTTTATAAAAAAAACTACCAATACATAATGTTTGTTTATTTTTAATGTTTGTTTATTTTTATCTGGGAACCTTTACTCTTCAAGCATGCATCTTCCTTCTCAGATATACTATTTCCCTAGGCTCAAAATGTACCCATAAAGAATAGCCTCAAATGAATCTGTCTCCTGGATGAATTGTCCTCATAGTTTGAAAAGCTTCACATACATTGTATATGCAATTCAGTAGTATGGTTAACCCAAACCCTTGCAAATTTTTTTCCCAGTCAGAGAAATGAGAAAAGAGCTGCATTTTAATTTTATTCCAGTGATAAGAAAATTAGTTATTTTACATTAAAAACCTTAATATGGTCTGAAAATCTTAACAATTTTTTTATCATCTGAAATGACTTTAATGGATTTTCTCTAGTATGCAATTAATATAAATCCATTTTGTTTTATTGAGGTCAAACTATATTCCCTTGTCTTGCTCCCCAGGAGAAGGAAATAAGGTAAAAATTAGCTCACTGTGGTTATATTCATTTTATTTGCTGCATAAAGGAGAGGACTAGCAAAAGGGCAAGCTGATACCTCACAAAGATCAAGCGCTTTATGTTAAGGCACAGTTCCTGTGATGTAAGGGGAAAATCAGAAAGTAAGAAAGACAATCTATAAATAAATGAATCAAAGCACCACTGAAGGTAGTAGTTATTGACTTTTTTTTTCTTTTAGTTTTTTTTTTAGTTATTGACTTTTGAAAGCTTTTTTTCAAAAAAAAAAACCATGTGTTTTACATATAAATTCATTAGGTATTAAGCCACCTAAAAAATTAACTTTGAGTGCCTCATTTCTCTGTATCCTCTTCAAATACAAGTAAAGCTAACTACAAATATATATTTCCTTCCTATAGGTGTGATTTTCTTAAGAGCTTTAAGCCTGCCTTATCATTTCAGTTACAAGTTAATTGAGTACTATACACAAATATATAAGGCACGATTATGCTTTACACGGTATAAATACATACATATATGACACAAATACATACACATACATAAACACACACATGAATAAATGCTACACATATATGCTGGATATTGAAGGTTGTTGTTGTTGTTGTTGTTTTCGCTTTCTTTTTTTTTTTTTTTTAATTTTAAAATCTTTAATTCTTACATGTGTTCCCAAACATGAACCCCCCTCCCACCTCCCTCCCCATAACATCTCTGTGGGTCATCCCCATGCACCAGCCCCAAGCATGCTGTATCCTGTGTTAGACATAGACTGGCGATTCGATTCTTACATGATAGTATACATGATAGAATGCCATTCTCCCAAAGCATCCCACCCTCTCCCTCTCCCTCTGAGTCCAAAAGTCCGTTATACACAGTTGTGTCTTTTTTCCTGTCTTGCATACAGGGTTGTCATTGCCATCTTTCTAAATTCCATATATATGTGTTAGTATACTGTATTGGTGTTTTTCTTTCTGGCTGACTTCACTCTGTATCATCGGCTCCAGTTTCATCCATCTCATCAGAACTGATTCAAATGAATTCTTTTTAACGGCTGAGTAATACTCCATTGTGTATATGTACCACAGCTTTCTTATCTATTCATCTGCTGATGGACATCTAGGTTGTTTCCATGTCCTGGCTATTATAAACAGTGCTGCGATGAACATTGGGGTACATGTGTCTCTTTCAATTCTGGTTTCCTTGGTGTGTATGCCCAGCAGTGGGATTGCTGGGTCATAAGGGAGTTCTATTTGCAATTTTTTAAGGAATCTCCACACTGTTCTCCATAGTGGCTGTACTAGTTTGCGTTCCCACCAACAGTGTAGGAGGGTTCCCTTTTCTCCACACCCTCTCCAGCATTTATTGCTTGCAGATTTTTGGATCGCAGCCATTCTGACTGGTGTGAAGTGGTACCTCGTTGTGGTTTTGATTTGCATTTCCCTGATAATGAGTGATGTTGAGCATCTTTTCATGCGTTTGTTAGCCATCCATACATCTTCTTTGGAGAAATGTCTATTTAGTTCTTTGCCCCATTTTTTTGATTGGGTCGTTTATTTTTCTGGAATTGAGCTGCATAAGTTGCTTATATATTTTTGAGATTAGTTGTTTGTCAGTTGCTTCATTTGCTATTATTTTCTCCCATTAAGAAGGCTGTCTTTTCACCTTGCTGATATTTTCCTTTGTTGTGCAGAAGCTTTTAATTTTAATTAGATCCCATTTGTTTATTTTTGCTTTTATTTCCAGAATTCTGGGAGGTGGATCATAGAGAATCCTGCTGTGATTTATGTCTGAGAGTGTTTTGCCTATGTTCTCCTCTAGTTTTATAGTTTCTGGTCTTACATTTAGATCTTTAATCCATTTTGAGTTTATTTTTGTGTGCGGTGGGGGTTGTTGTTTTTAGTCACTAAGTTGTGTCTGATTCTTTTGAGACTCCATGAACTGTAGCCCACCAGGCTCCTCGTCCATGTGATTTCCCAGGCAAGAATACTGGAGTGGGTTGCCACTTCCTTCTCTAGGGGATCTTCCTGACCCAAGGCCCAAACCCATGTCTCCTGCTTGACAGACAGATCCTTTGCCCGGAGCCACCTGAGAAGACCCAGGTATCGAAGGTTAGCTTCTCAAGTTCCATTTTATCTTCTAATTAGACAGGCTGGAAAGCCTAAAAATAAATATCTAGGCTTCCTTGAATGTAAAATTCTTAATGTGAATCTAAAATTCTCGTTGCAAATACGATTCTTTTTTAAAAAATATTTACTTCTGTGTGGCTGCGTCAGGTCTCAGCACGTGGAAGTTTTCCTTGGGCACACGGCTCCTTCTCTACTTTGTGGCACACAGACTTGGGCTCTGGTTGTGCAGCATGTAGGAGCTTAGTTCCCTGACCAGGGATTGAACCCGAGTCCCCTGCATTGGAAGGCAGATTCTTAACCACTGTGCCATCAGGGAAGTCTCACAGATTAAATTCTTCAATGCACCTGCATGAAATATGTGAGACGAAGAAAGATGAAAGAATCAGTCTGTTCCTTTTGGGTTCTTTGTGCTTGCAAGCAATGCATGGAAATGGGAACTGCTTTCTGCAGCAATGATTCAGGGTCTGTTCAAGAGCTGTCTGGGTGTGAAGAAATGATTGGGTCAGCTTCTTCTGGCTTTGAGATCTCTGGATCTTAGCTATAGGTCCATTCCATAGATTCCTGGGTGATGAGAGGAAGTGGTCCACAGCAGCAGCTTCACTACAGAGGTGCTTTAGTAAAGATGACTGATCCTTGGGATAAAAATTATGGGCTGTGTCCTTGAACTTATAGCACCATTTATAGTGTTACAGGTGGTAACTCCAAGTAAATTATGAACTCTTCCAGAAGTCATTCCTGGAGGCCCATCTTAGAACCTTTCTTCCTCCCTTCTCATAATTTAGGAGCGTAAAATTCCATGTATTAAATTCCATGATGTAACTGGATGACATTTTATATCATTTTTCAGTGTATTCAACTGTTCTGTAATTCACTGGGCTAAATCAGTGGCACCTGGTACAACTCTCTACAAATCTGCTCACATTCTCCCTTCAGATAATCTGTCCCCTCCAAAGCCCTACATCCAGTCTTCTGTCATTTTTCAAGGAATTCTAGGGACATTTTTGTCAAAAAATTTCCTCTTCTGCATCTTTCTAATTTCAGTTTCCCACTTATGGCCTCTCTCAGTCCCAACCCTGATACCACTTTTATGCTCAAGGTATTTAATGATATAGATTTTCTGCAATTTTGATGAGATGATAGTTTTTTCTTTTGTATCTTGGGTAAATACAAATTTTACAGCAAACCCCTCTGCTTTAGGTTTATGTAAAAAGAACATCCATAACAACAAAAGTAGCAATAACAAAGTCATTTAAAGTCTCCATTCCCTTGGTGGGAGACATTAACTGATTGAAAAGGTGAATCAGTGATTCAGAATTAGATACAGGAAGAACTACTCTTTTAAAAATTCTGTATTTCTTGCTGTTTTTCTCTTCTTTCCTTGGAATGTCATCGGGGATTTTTCTACAAATTTTCTCCTTCCCTTCTACTCCTGGCAAGACTCACCGGGACAGAGGCTGTCAACACTGTGAGCTAAGGTTTCTGACAGACACTGCTGCCTCCCGGCATCCAGCTCATGACCACAGAGCAGTTTCAAGGCTAATACACTACCTCTACAGCAGAGTGACACCAGCATTGCCAAGGAGCAGTAGTGAAGTAGAAACATGTATGGCTACTGGAAACCTCTGTGATAGTCATCCTTTTTTTATATAGTGAGGCAATGTATCCCTTTCTTTGGGGAATTGCCTCTTACACCCTCCCTGCTGCTTGCTAACTATCACCGTCTATATTCCGCCATATGCTACCTACAAGGTGGTCTTACATTCAGGCTAGGCCAATCCTCCTCTCTCTTCCAGGTGTTTGCAAACTGAGAGTGTAAACACTGTGGTGGTGAGCCATCCTGGACCTTGCTGCTGAGAGCAGCTCCCTGAGGGTAGGGGGCAACTAGATTGAGGATGCCTGTGTCCCCAGCTCCCTGAAGCTTCCACACATGCCCTGGAATAATCACCCTTAGACTCTTACATGAAAATAAACATCAACTTTAATCCAGTTTAAGCCAGTATAGAGAGGCCACCTGTCACAGCCAGGGGAATCAATAACCTAATTATAACCTGAGGACTTCAGAATAGAAAATGCAGATGTTACAATTAAATTTATGCTTTAGAAAAGAGTCAGGGACTTCCCTGATGGTCCAGTGGTTAAGAATCCACCTTCAGGGGAAGTGGGTTTGATCCCTGGTTGGGGAACCAAGATCCTACATGCTGCAGGGCAACAAAGCCTGTGCTGCTACTAGAGAAAGCCCATGGGCCACAAGGGAGACTCTGTGCAGCCAAAAATAAATAAATAAAATCAATAAAAGTTTTAAAAGAGGGGAAAAAAATGAGTCAGTGAATGTTGGCCTGCAAGCCAATGTCATCCCATTTTATGTTTCTGTATGACGCATGAGCAAGATGTTATTTATATTTTTAAATGACTGAAAAAAATCAAAATAAGAATATTTTGTGATACTTGGACATTGCATAAAATTTAACACCCATATAAACGTCATCTAGGAACATAGCCATGTTCATTCATTTATGTATTGTCTATAGCTGCTGAGCGACTGAACTGAACTGAACTGAACTGATAGCTGCTTTCACATTACCCCAGTCTGGTTGAATAGTTACAACAGAGATCACATTTATCGTCTAGCCCTTTACAGGAAGAGTTGCCAGCACCTGCTTTAGATGAACACCTCAATGGTTGAAGCAAATTTCCTGAAGAATGAAGAGACTAGAATCAAACAAGGGCCAATGAGAAGGTTATCCAGTGGTCTAGGTAAGAGATAAAAGGGGCTCAACCAAATTAATTATCCCCAGTAGGAATAAACATAAGAGTGTATTTGAACAAACTCCAGGAGATAGTGAAGGACAGGGGAGCCTAGCATGCTGCAGTCCATGGGTCACAAAGAGTTGGACATGACTAAAGTGAGCAAACAGCAACAAGTGAAATTAACACAACACAGAAGATTCATCCCAATAGAAGTACTGAGATCATAATGGAATATGTCATTTCCTGAAATTTCCATGTATATGACAAATTATTAAAATAGAAACCTTTGTCCCATTCAAGGGATCTACCAGAGAAGCCCAAATCCATTACCATTATCCTCTCTGAGCTTTACTGATATTTGTTTCCTTCATCATATTTAAGTCCTAACTTGACCCCCAGCAGAAATTTTTCCTGTCTGGTCTCAAGTGACAAGACTTCTAGAACGTGTCTTCTTACCTCCTCACACACAATCAACAAAATAGATACCATGCCATCTTCAGACAACTTTCTTGGTACTCTAATTCAGATTTTAAAAGAACTATTGTTCTCAGTTTCAAAATTTATACTCATTGCTATAAAGACTTGTTCGTAAAAACCTGGAACTGCATAAATATTAACTTATACCATCATGCATGTACATCTTATAAATAACAGCTAAGTCATTTCATAGATATTTTTAATAAGTCAGCTGAGATCAATCTGTTAAAGTCTCATTTTAAGACCTTCTAATCAATGAATAGACCAAAATGAAACTCATGTAATTTTCCCCTGCCATTGCAGCTCTGATGTTTTATTTACAACAGATGTGATTTTAAATAGAAAAAGCTGTATTTCAAATCCACCTGAGATGATGTATACACTGTTGCTGTTCATTCTTCATTCGTTCATTCATTCACTCATCCATCTAACAAATGTTTACCACATGCCTATTATGATCCAGTAGGGATGTCGGACCCTGAGATACTAGAGATTGAACTTTTTTCCTTAGAGAGCATATGATTTAGTAAGTGACCCAAACAACAGGCTGACACACACCCTGTGATGAATGCTGAGCTGTAAGTTGGGCAATGGATACATAGAAAAGGACCCAGAATAGGTAGGAGGAGATAGGGGAAGGCTTCCTACTGGAAGTGATGTCCAAGCAGAGGCCTAGAGTGTGAGTAAGACTTATTCAAGATAAAAGGGAGGAGCAGGAGAAAGCAACAGCACTGGACACACTGGGAAGAGGGAGTGTGCATAAACAAACGGCCCCTTCATATCAGAGGTGCAGTCAGAGTCTACTCGCGGGGTTATGGGCCACTCTTCAACTTTCTCATCCTCACCATGGTCTGAACAGGCACTGCTTTTGGAGAGGTGCTCAGGACCACAGGTGTTCCCCTGCCTCCCATCCCACCCCCTCCAGATACATCTCTGTTTCAGTAAGTGAAAGAAGTTCCTTGTGGCTGAAAATCAAGGGTGTGATGAGTAAAGCAATGACAAGGATGGCATGCAGAGGGCCCAATATTAGTTGGGAATTTCGTTTCCTGGCCCTTCGCCTGTTTTGCCACCAATCCATTTGACTGGTGAATCCCTGAAGCATCCATTCCTGCCCATTGCCTAGTCAACTGTCCCCAGCTGGCCCTGACACTAGAGAACACCAGGCAAGGGCTCTGTGGGTTGATATGTAACCAAGTGTGCATCTAATGAGCTGTCAGTCCTGACTTTTCCCTTAGAAGGGAATACAGATAGAATGCTTTCTTTATGAGCTCATAGCTGGGCTCTGACTTCTAGGCTCTTCCAAAACAAGATGGGAAAAACATGAAAGAATTCAAATTGTTGCCTTTTTCAATCAGGAGGCAGCATGAATAGGAAAGTAATAGTCTACCTAATTACATTTCCTAATCTATACCCAACTTGCAGAAAACAAAATATGCATCATTGTTACAAACATTATTGTGTTTGACCTGTTTTTCCTCTATTATAACATTGGAATATTCTACTTCCCTTCCTTGGGTCTATGGTACAATGATCTGTATTGTCCCTGAGTGATGTTTTCCAAAACAGGTGGAGGAAACAACATAAATTAAGAATTTCCTTACCCAAAATTTTAGAATAACAGAATGTTTACTGAAAATCAGTTCACATTTACTAGCATCCTGTCCGGTTTAACTCAGAAAGCATCCATAGCTCAGGAAATCATACTGGTGAGTTTTTGTTGAACTTTCTCAGCAGCCACCAATTAAATTCCATTTTCACTTGATGGTAAGTAAGCTCAGACTTCAGTGAGTTGATGTGGAAAGAAACATAGCTTCCTTCTCTTAACAGCTTGAGACAACCTAAACGTAAGCAATCAAAACAAGTATTCACAGAACTTTCAAACGGCATCTTCACTTGACAGTGCCTGGGCAACACACACTGGAGAGCAGATACAGCCATAATTTTTCAAAAAAACGAAGTACCTAGCCTGTTTTCAATTATACCCCCATTGAGCCAACAGCTGAGGCCAGTACAGGGGAGGTATTGGGTTGGCCAAAAAGTCCATTAAGGTTTTTCCATAAGATGGGAACAAACTTTTTGGCCAACTCAATGTATAGGTGTTCTCAAGTCAGTAAATAGATTTGGAGATATTTTATAACCTTGGTCACACTGTAAAAATGAGAGGTTTGTCCTCACATCTTGATATTAATATCTGAATAAATGACCTCTTCCATTTCTCTCCTGCTCACAACACCAAACACTAGGTTTAGGTCAATGTGTATCTCCCTAAAAATAAGAAAAACACTATAAAAATACAGCAAAATAATTTATGTATATTTTACATAGTAATGCTGTCTTCTTATTTTCAGTTATGTATCTTATATTATGACTTTAACTATCTGGTCATGCTATAGATGTTAATAAAATTCCATTAATCAATTTTTTCATTGATATAGGAAATTGTGCTCCCATAATTAAACTGGTCTGGGTGAGGATTATAAATATAGGTATCAACTTTGATCTGACAAGAAAAAATGTTACAGAAGTTACAGGTATAATGTGCAAACTATATATGCATGAGGGCAAACACACACACACACACCACAGTTTTTATGCTAGAATTGCAATATTTTAAAATAAAATAAAATTATGCTCTTATAAAATAGCCTCTAACATCAGGAGAAATCAGGATTATAAGGCATCTTTATAAACTATTTTGAATAAATGTGCTTTCATTAATTTCAGGTCGAGTTGGCAAAACAGGACAGTTCTTTTTGATCCACTTTATGTAATTATAATTTTATGTTATTTGTAAACAGTGCTTCTAAGATGATTAAAAATTTGTAATAAGATAAGCATTTGACTGAGGTCTTATTAGAATGTTAATTTCCTTAGTGGATATCTTTTCTGTAGACTGTAAAAAGGCCTTTTTGTTGGGGGATTTATTGTTTACAGATACTTTCACCTACATGTCATCACTTAATCCTTAGGACAATGCTGTAAAACATTTAATTTTCCCTCTTTTATACAGATGCAAAAAAAACAGATTCACTAACGTTAAGAAGCTAGTCCCAGACCATACACACAGAAAAAGTGACAAACTCAATATACAAACCCATTTCTTCTTAGTCTATAGCTTTTTCATTAATGAAACAAAGTATTAGCCCAGCTGGTAATCAAATTATCACTAATTCTTCGTTAGTGGAATGAGGTAATGAGGCTTCAGTTTATCATGTACAATTCAGAGATGCAACTTTCAGGCCTGCAAAAAATGGCATCTACTGTGATAGTAACAGATTCAGTTCAGTTCAGTTCAGTTCAGTCGCTCAGTCGTGTCCAACTCTTTGCGACCCCATGAATCGAAGCATGCCAGTCCTCTCTGTCCATCACTAACTGCCGGAGTTCACTCAGACTCACGTCCATCGAGTCCGTGATGCCATCCAGCCATCTCATCCTGGGTCGTCCCCTTCTCCTCCTGCCTCCAATCCCTCCCAGCATCAGAGTCTTTTCCAATGAATCCACTCTTCACATGAGGCGGCCAAAGTACTGGAGTTTCAGCTTTAGCATCATTCCCTCGGTGGCTTAGATGGTAAAGCATCTGCCTATAGTGCAGGAGACCCAGGTTCGATCCCTGGGTTGGGAAGATCCCCTGGAGAAGGAAATGGCAACCTACTCCAGTATTCTTGCCTGGAAAATCCCATGGATGGAGGAGACTGGTGGGCTACAGTCCATGGGGTCGCAAAGAGTCAGACACGACTGAGAGACTTCACTTTCACTTTCTTTCTCCAAAGAAATCTCAGGGCTGATCTCCTTCAGAATGGACTGGTTGGATCTCCTTGCAGTCCAAGGGACTCTCAAGAGTCTTCTCCAACACCTCAGTTCACAAACATCAGTTCTTCAGTGCTCAGCTTTCTTCACAGTCCAACTCTCACATCCATACATGACCACTGGAAAAACCATGGCCTTGACTAGATGGACCTTTGTTGGCAAAGTAATGTCTCTGCTTTGGAATATGCTATCTAGGTTGGTCATAACTTTTCCTCCGAGGAGTAAGATTACACTCATGGTAATAATACATTACACTCATGGTTTAGGATTTACAAGGCAATTTTTATCTGTTTTTTTTTTTTTTTTTTGTGAAGTATTTTATATTGTGATTTGAAATATCTAATGGGTTTATAAGACATTTCAGGCCTTGAGAACATTTTAGGAAAACTCAATTCACTGACCTTTTCTAATGACTTCTTCCACCTCTGCCTCCACCTTCTGTGATCATGGAAGCTGTGACTCAAAACAAGACATCCTGGTCATAGGCACAGTTTTCCAAACATTCATGTTGCCTACTCAACTATTTTTGCTATGACCCTCTAGGCTTGTCAGGCTCCGAAGTCCATCATACTGGGAAAAATACCAGTCCTAACTGGTGTACCTAACTGCCTGTGTTTTCCAGATTTCCTCTATGTAGCTGAGCACCCCTGGAGAGAGTCACTCAGCAGAACAACCTGCATCACCCTAAGTTCACAGTCATTGCTTATCTTCCTCAAATGGCCCTCAGCACCACCTGGAATTCACTCTGGATGGAAACTTTCTACAATCATGCTAAGTTGCTTCAGTTGTGTCCAACTCTTTGCAACCCATGGACTGTAGCCCACCAGGCTACTCTGTCCATGGGATTCTCCAGGCAAGGATACCGGAATGGGTTGCCATGCCCTCCTCCAGGGGGTCTTCCTGACTCAAGGATAGAACCCATGTCTCTTATTTCTCTTGCACTGGCAGGTTGGTTCTTTACCACTAGTGCAAACTGGAAAGCCTCTTCTCCACTCTTTGGTAAAACAATAGCTCTGATTTCCCCTGACCTTTGTCCTGAGATGATGACTCCCCTTTTATTCCTTTGAAAGAAAGTAAAATCTAGTGAAAGGAGACCCTTCTACCTCCCTTCATCAAATGTACAAGGTAGATTTATCTGCACTCACTCTATTCTTTCCATCAACAAATGTTTATAAAATGCCTACCATACTTCACATCTTGTTCTGAAAACCAGAGCTAAATCTGGAAACAGGAAAAAATATCCTTCTGTCCCATGTAGTCACTGTAGCCCACCAGGCTCCTCTGTCCATGGGATTCTCCAGGGAAGAATACTGGAGTACGTAGCTATTCTCTTCTCCAGGGGATCTTCCTGACCCAGGGATTGAACCCAGGTCTCCTGCACTGCAGGCAGATTATTTACCATCTGAGACACCAGGTTAGTGGTTGGAATTACCTACCAGAGAATAAGTAAATAATTTAAGGGAGGGAAAAGTGCAGTTGTGAAGAATGACAGGATACTAGCTTAGGCTACAACTGGGGATGGCCGTCAAAGGAAGCAACATTAAGACACAGTGTTCTGACCCTCTCACATCTTCCCCTTCCCCTCCCAGGAAAGGCTGGGACACAGCACCCAGGCTGTCTCTTGGTCGCAGTGGGTACAGAGAGTCCAGATCGCAGTGGGTACAGAGAGTCCAGATCGCTGCCAGGGCGAGTTCTCCCGATTGTGACATCACATCCATCCCCTTGGCAATGAAGCTTGTCACTAGGAAGGAAGACTCAGTCAGAGAAGAGCCAACAAAATGGGTCACTGGGAGTGTCTCCTGAGTAACACTGAATGGCGGCACCAGCAGGTTGGAGCCTCGTGAACAAGGAATCTGCTTCCCAACACTGGAAGAGATCAAGCCCTGAGCCTTTGGAGGAGGAGCGCTGACTCCAAGACCCTAAACTACCAGAGAACTAACCCTCGGGAGTATCAAACAGTGAGAACTCACATAAAGGAAACCACTTGAATACAAGACCTGGCATTACCCAACCACAGCACCCTGTGCAGGATGCCTCATCTAAACAACAAACAAACAAAAAACACAAACCCAACCATTAGCAGACAGGATTACCACCTCTCTCAGCCTTGCCCATCAGAGAAAAACAACAACAACAACAACAACAAAAACTCACACAAATCTCACCCTCTACAAAGCTTACATAAACCACAGGACCAACCTTAGGAGGGCAGAAACCAAAAGGAAGAAGCAATTCAAACTTGAAACCTTGGAAAAGGACTCCTCAAACACAATAAGTTAAAAAATAATAATAATGAAAAGGCAGATAAATACTACACAAATGAAGGAACAACTAGAAACACAGAAGCCCAAATAAATGAAGAAGAAATAGGTAAACTACCTGAAAAAGAATTCAGAATAATGATAGTAAAGATGATCAAAACCCTTGACAACAGAATGGAGAAAAAGCAAGAATCAATTAACAAAGACCTAGATGAGTTAAAGAATAAACACACAGAGACAACACAATTATTGAAATTAAAAATAGAAGGAATCAAGAGCAGAATATCTGAAGGAGAAGAACGAATCAGTGAGCTGGAAGATAAAATAGAGGAAATAACATCTGAAGAGCAGAATAAAGTAAAAAGAATGAAAAGAACTGAGGATAGTCTCAGAGACCTCTGGGACCATATCAAACGCACCAACATTCAAATTATAGGGGTCCCTGAAGAAGAAGAGAAAAAGAAAGGGTATGAGAAAATTTTTTAAGAGGTTATAGTTGAAAATTTCCCCAACATGGAAAAGAAAATAGTCAATCAATTCCAAGAGGCACAAGGAGTCCATATAGGGTAAACCCCAGGAGAAACACACCAAGACACATACTAATCAATCTAACAGAGACTAAACATAAAGAAAGAATATTAAAAGCAGCAAGGGAAAAACAACAAATAACATACTTTATGGGGTTTCTGATCTTTCAGCAGAAACTCTGCAGGCCAGAAGGGAATGGCAGGATATATTTCAAGTATTTAAAGGGAGAAATCTACAACCAAGATTACTGTACCTGGCAGGTATCTCATTAAAAATTGACGGAGAAATCAAAAGCTTTTCAGACAAGCAAAAGTTTACAGAATTCAGTACCACCAAACCAGCTTGACAAAAAACGTTAAAAGGACTTATGAAGTCAAGAAATAAAGAGAAGAAAAAGATCTGAAATATCAACCCCAAACAATTAAGAAAATGGCAATAGGAACATATATATCAATAATTACTTTAAAATTAAATGGATTAAATGCTCCAATCAAAAGACACAGATTGGCTGAATGGATACAAAAATAAGACCCATATATATGCTGTCTACAAGAAACTCACTTCAAACCTCAAGACACATACAGACTGAAAGTGACAGGATGGAAAAATATATTCCATGCAAATTGGAAGCAAAAGAAAGCAATCCTCATATCAGACAAAATAGACCTTAAAATAAATAAGATTACAAAAGATAAGGAAGGACACTACATAATGATCAAGAGATCAATCCAAGAGAAAGACATAACAATTGTAAATATCTATGCACTCAACATAGCAGCACCTCAATGCATAAGACAAACACTAACACGTAAAAGGAGAAATTGACAGTAACACAATAATAGTGAGACTTTAACACCCCACTCACACCAATGGACAGATCATCAAAACAGAAAATTAATAAGGAAACAAGTCTTAAATGATACATTAGATGAGATGGATCTCATTGATATCATCAGGACATTTCATCTAAATGCAGAAGAATACACCTTCTTCTCAAGTGCACATGGAACATTCTCCAGGATAGACCACATCTTGGGTCACAAATCAAACCTCAGTAAATTTAAGGAAATTGAAATCATACCAAATATCTTCTCTGACCACAATGCTATGAGACTAGATATCAATTACAAGAAAAAAAACTGTAAAAAAAAACACAAACATATGGAGCTTAAACAATACATTTCTAAATAACCAACAGGTTAATAAAGAAATCAAAAGGAAAATCAAAACATTTCTAGAAAGAAATGACAATGAAAACATGAAAACTCAAAACCTATGAGATGCAGCAAAAGCGGTTCTAAGAGGGAAGTTTATAGCAATACAATCCTACCTCAAGAAACAAGAAAAACATCAAATAGACAACCTAACTTTACACCTAAAACAACTGGAAAAAGATGAACAAAAAAATCCCAAAATTAGTAGAAGGAAAGAAATCAAAGATCAGAGCAGAAGTAAATGAAAAAGAAATGAGAGAAACAATAATAGTAAAGATTAATAAAATTAAAAGCTTGTTCTTTGAGAAGATAAAAAAATTGACAAGCATTTAGCCAGACTCATCAAGGAAAAAAAAAAAAAGAGAAGAATCTAATCAACAAAATTAGAAATGAAAAAGGAGAGGTTACAACAGACAATGCAGAAATACAAAAGGATTATAAGACACTTTTATGAACAACTATACGTCAATAAAATGGACAACCTGTAAGAAATGGACAGATTCTTATAAAAGCTCAATCTTCCAAGACTGAACCATGAAGAAACAGAAATTATGAACAACCCAGTTACAAGCATGGACATTGAAGCTATGATAAAAAAATCTCTCAAAAAACAAAAGCCCAGGACCAGATGGCTTCACAGGAGAATTCTATCAAACATTTAGAGTAGAGCTAATGCCTATCCTTCTAAAACTCTTTCCAAAAGTTGCAGAGGAAGGAACATTTCCAAACTCATTCTACAAGGCCACCACCACCCTGATACCAAAACCAGACAAAGAGAACACAAACAAAGAAAGCTACAGGCCAATATCACTGATGAACATAGATGCAAAAATCCTCAACAAAATTTTAGCAAACAGAATTCAGCAACATATCAAAAAGCTCATACACCATGATCAAGTTAGGTTTATTCCAGGGTTGCCAGGATTCTTCAATATATGCAAAACAATCAATATGACACACCATATTAACAAACTGAAAGATTAAAAACTGTATAACCATCTCAATAGATGCAAAAAAAGCCTTTGACAAAATTCAGCACCCGTTTATGATTAAAATTCTTCAAAAAATAGGCATAGAAGGAACCTATGTCAACATAGTAAAGGCCATATATGATAAGCCTGCTGCTGCTGCTAAGCTGCTCCAGTCGTGTCTGACTCTGTGAAACCCCATAGACTGCAGCCCACCAGGCTCTCCCGTCCCTAGGATTCTCCAGGAAAAGAGCACTGGAGTGGGTTGTCATTTCCTTCTCCAATGCATGAAAGTGAAAAGTGAAAGTGAAGTTGCTCAGTTGTGTCTGACTCAGCAACCCTGTGGATTGCAGCCTACCAGGCTCCTCTGCCCATGGCATTTTCCAGGCAAGAGTACAGGAGTGGGTTGCCATTGCCTTCCCTGGATAAGCCTGCAGCAAACATTATTCTCAATGCTGAAAAACTGAAAGCATGCCCCCTAAGATCAGGAATAGACAAGGGTATCCACTTTCACCACTATTATTCAACATAGTTCTGGAAGTCCTATCTACAGCAATCAGAGAAGAAAAAGAAATAAAAGGAATCCAGATTGGAAAAAAAGAAGTAAACCTCTCACTGTTTGCAGATGACATGATACTGTACATAGAAATCCCTAAAGATAGTATCAGGAAATTGCAAAAGCTAATCAATGAATGTAGCAAAGTTGCAGGATACAAAATCAATACACAGAATTCACTTGAATTTCTATATACTAACAATGAAAAATCAGAAAGAAAAATTAAGGAATCAATCCTATTCACCACTGCAACAAAAAGAATAAAATATCTAGGAATAAACTTACCGAAGGAGACAAAAGAACTGTACACAGAAAATTATAAGACACTGTTGAAAGAAATCGAAGAAGACATAAACAGATAAAGAGATATTCCATGTTCCTGAGTAGGAAGAATCAATATTGTGAAAATGACTATACTACCAAAGGCAATCTACAGATTCAGTGCAATCCCTGTCAAATAACCAGTGGCATTTTTCACAGAACTAAAGCAAAAAATTTCACAAATCATATGGAAACACAGAAGATCCTGAATAGCCAAAGCAGTCTTGAGAAGAATGGAGCTGGAGGAATCAACTTTCCTGACTTCAGATTATACTACAGAGCTACAGTCATCAAGACAGTATGGTATTGGCACAAAAATGGAAATATGGACCAATGGAACAAGATAGAAAGCCCAGAAATAAACCCATGCACCTATGAGTACCTTATTTTTAACAAAGGAGGCAAGAATATACAATGGGGCAATGACAGCCTCTTCAATAAATGGTGCTGGGAAAACTGGACAGCTACATGTAAGAGAATGAAATTAGAACACTTCCTAACACCATACACAAAGATAAACTCAAAATGGATTAAAGACCTAAATGTAAGACCAGAAGCTATAAAACTCTTAGAGGAAAACATAGGCAGAACACTCAATGACATAAATTAAAGCAAGTTCCTCTATGACCCACCTCCTAGAGGAACAGAAATAAAAACAAAAATAAACAAGTGGGACCTGATTAACTTAAAACTTTTGCACAGCAAAGGAAACTGTAAACAAGGTGAAAAGACAACCCTCAGAATGGGAGAAAATAATAGCAAATGAAACAACTGACAAAGGATTAATTTCCAAAATACACAAGCAGCTCATACAACTCAATACCAAAAAAACAACCAACCCAATCAAAGAGTAGGAGAAAGACCTAAACAGACATTTCTTCAAAGAAGATGTACAGATGGCTAACAAATACATGAAAAGATGCTCAGCATCACTCATTATTAGAGAAATGCAAATCAAAACTACAGTGAGATATCACCTCACACCAGTCAGAACGGCTGTCATCAAAAAGTCTATAAACAAATGCTGGAGTGGGTGTGGAGAAAAGGGAGCCCTCTTGTACTGTTGGTGGGCATATAAATTGATACAGCCACTATGGAAGATGGTGTGGAGATTCCTTAAAAATCTAGGAGTGAGACCACCATATGACCCACGAATCCCACTTCTAGGCATATACCCCGAGGAAACCAAAATTGAAAAAGACACATGCATCCCATTGTTCATTCCAGCACTATTTACAATAGCTAGAACATGGAAGCAACCTAGATGTCCATTGACAGATGAATGGATAAAGAAGTGGTGGTACATATACACAATGGAATATTACTCAGCCATAAAAAGGAACACATTTGAGTGAGTTCTAATGAGGTGGATGAACCTAGAACCTATTACACAGAATGAAATAAGCCAGAAAAAGAAAGATAAATATCGTATTCTAATGCATATGCACGGAATCTAGAAAAATTGGTACTGAAGAATTTATTTACAGGGCAGCAAAGGATAAACAGACATACAGAAGAGACTTATGGCCATGGGGAGAGGGGAGGAGAGGGTGAGATGTATGGAAAGAGTAACATAGAAACTTACATTACCATATATAAAATAGATAGCCAACGGGAATTTGCTGTATGGCTCAGGAAACTCAAACAGGGGCTCTGTATCAACCTAGAGGGGTGGGATGGGGAGGGAGATGGGAGGGAGGTTCAAAAGGGAGGGGAATATGTATACCTATGGCTGATTCATGTTGTTTGACAGAAAACAACAAAATTCTGTAAAGCAATTATCCTTCAATAAAAAATAAATTTAAAAAAAGATACAGTGTTGTGTGAGGAAGGGGCATTTTAGGTACGACTCAGATGACTAGAGTGAATCAGTCATGGAAAGATCAAGAGAGAAAGCCAGAACCAAGTTCCTGAAGAGACAGGTTTATTACATGTTCAAGTAGCAATGACAAAAACGAAGCTCATGTGGCCTGAGCACAGTGAGCAAGGGAGAGAATGGTGTGAGACAGGTTCTTGACTTATCCCTTAAATAAGGCATACTGACCTGGATGCAGTATTTCTATCTGGGCTATCGAACCCAGCGCTCTGCTTTTCCGAGGATGCTCAGAGCTGACTTCCTAGACTACCTCTTCTGCAGTCTCTCAATCTGCTCTTTTCTGTCAGCATTTAAACATGTTCACAGCACACCCCCACTTTCTCCTCCAGATCCGGAGCATATGTGAAGTTTGAAAAAGAGTTGTCTCAACTTTCTTGGTGATCTGGTGGTCTAGACTCCATGCTCCCAACGTAGGGGCCTGAGTTCAATCCCTGATCAGGGAACTAGATGCCACCCGCCACAACTAGGAGTTTGCCTGCCACAGCTAAAAATCCCACTTGCTGCTGTGAAAACCAAAGATCCTGCGTGATGCAGCTAAGACATGGAGCAGCCAAATAAATGGATAAAACTAAATACTTACAAAAGAGTTGTCAGTACTTATCCCTTTTCTTCCCTTCCCACTCTCTTCCCAGTACTCTCCAATATATTTCCATCTCCATCTTTAGAATAAAACAGTTTTCCTAAAGCCAAAGTGATCTCCATTTCACTTGATCTCCCAGAGACACTTAGCTCTTTTGATCTTGACCTTCTCCTTGAATTTTTCCATCCCTTGCCCCAAAGACTCGAATGGTGCTTGATTTTTCCTTTCACCACCTGGCAAGCAGCTCAGTCTCTATTATCTTTACTGACACATCCTCCAGCTTTCCGTTGTCAATGGTCAGGGTTAGCCCTAACCCTTCCTTGAGTGTGCACACACAAACTCATCTGGACATGTTGCTGAGCTCCACTCCCAGAATTTTAGATTCCAGTAGCTCTGTTTGCTTTTCCAATGGATTCCCAGGTGGCCTGGATACTGCTGGTCTGGGGGTTATGCTTTGGGAGCCACTGTATTAAATATGGGACTTCCCTGTATTAAATACAGTTCCTCCAGGCTCAGTTGTACCTATCTACCCTTTGCACTTTCTACTCTTTCTATTGATAACTTCATGCACACCCATAGCTTCAGTTATCAGCTACATATGAACGACACACAAATTTATATATATCCTGTCTTAGATCCAGAATCAAATATCTAATTGGAGTCAAAACCTTCCACTGGCATGCATCAAAATTACTTCCAATCTCCATATATGCCCCTAAATGAATGTATAATAAACCAGTTACTTTTGCAAGGCTTTTGTCCAAGGAAATCATGTCTTTTTCATCCTATTACGGAAGTCAGAATCTCAAGCCATCCTCAACAGCTTCCTCTCATATGCCACCCCATATCTAAACTTGTATTAACTCCTATGTACTGTACCTCCTAAACGTCTCCCCCTGAATTGTTCACGGCCCTGTAGGTACCTCACTACCATCCTTGTCCAAACTGCCATTCTCTTTACGGCACCACTGGCTACAGCAACGCTTAACTTCTTCCAATCCATTCTTCAATCTATCCAGAGTGACCATTTCAACAAGCTTATGTCATCCCTCTGCCTAAATTTCAACGATTTCCCATTGTTTGGTGGAATAAAAAATTCTTGGGGCCTGGATGGTCTAGTGTCTACCTATATGTCTCCATCTCATTTCACACCTTTCTTCTTGCTCTCTATCCAGCAAGTATCCTGGCTCTCACATTTCTTAAAGCCCTTTGCTCCTTCAGGCCACAGGTTCTTTGCACATACTTGCCCTTCCACCAGGAGTTTTATTGAATTCCTCTTCTCTAGAATTTCTAGTCATCCCTCATATTCCCTCATCACCCTTTCCAGTCAAAGTCAGTGTCTTCTATTATTTGTTTTCGTAGTACCAGGTACATTTACTTCAAAGCAATTTCACTGTTTGTAAAAGCACATTTATTTATGTGACTATTTTCATTAGAATTTGTCTCCTTCTAGTCTTAAATTTCATGAGATCAGGAACAAAGTCTGTATTTTCTCACTATGACATCTCCAGAGCCTAACCAAAGTGACAGAAAAAATGTCCCCGATAAATATAAGATGAATGAATAATTAGACTGTTTACTTTTTAAATAAGTTTACCTCTGTTTTCCTAGAGAGCTTTGTTCTGAGCCTTGGGGCGCCTTCTTCAGCATCAAAATTTCATTCATTGTTATCAGCATCTTGGTTACTGTTATGCAAAAGCTCCTAAGAGTGGATATCTGAAGGCAATATTTTGCTTAGACTCTCCTAGGAAACATGAGTGTGTGCACACAGGCTGTGGATATTTACTGTTAACTGACCTCCTACTGTGTTGCTCAGAAAACAACTTGCAATTTGCTGCCCCTCTAATTTTCTTACTAATATTGTATCACGACTTCCGAATCCTCAGTGGGTTTAGAGCAGCTGTTAGGGAATATAAGAAGTAAAATTTGATTGTGCCTAGAAAATTGGTCTGCATATGAGACAAATAGCTTTAGTTTCTTTACTGCATTTACTGTACTACAATTATCTGAAAACTCAGCCCCACTAGATTGCAAGAAACTGCAGCCGCTTTAATGAATGCCTTTGCCATGGTTCCTATTGACTATTGTAAACGTTTGTATGTCTCTCCAAACGTTGCCTTCTGAGAGTTGTGGGTACTTCAAAGGATCTCCACTGTGGCACGGCTTTCTTGTAGCTCGTTAAATCTCGTATGAAAATGACCCCTCTGCTCTTATTTTCCAGATTAACACCACGGGACCCATGCTGGTTTCAGACCCCACCCCTAGTTTGGAGAATCTGTGCTTTTCTGCGGTTTACCCTTTCCATTTCTAGTGATCGATTCAAATGTCTTTGCAACCACAATGTTTAGGTAATACATGGTAAAAGCTTATTGCATGAGCTATATTCAGAATACCATTTTAGGATTTGCCAAGTCAAACTATCAGCTGGACATAAAAATTCAGTGTGGTTTTGGCCCCATGTTTTGAAAAAGCAAATTCCAATATTGCTTTAAGACATTGCTCTGGTCTTCTTTTTGTTTTAGATTCTTGCTGACTTGTTTAGGAAGAATATATGAGACCAAATGCATTATTTAAATTTCCAGGTTGTCTATAGCAACCCGTTTTCAGGCTAATTAGGACCAATAGGTTGTGAAATGCCTAAAGCAAATCCATTAACACTTAACTACTTCTCTTCTGAATCTATACTACGCTGACTGACAGAAGATCCAGGCATCACATATTTGATGAGGGCTAATGACTTGATAATGCATTCATTGTGTCAAATGTCAGGCGAACAGTGGGGCTGTGAGAACTACAAAGAAGGAGCAGCGGCTTTTGCTCCTGTCTTCCTCCCATCTGTCCGCCTGGTAGTATGGCTAGTGGAGCAATCTCCAGTTCATGTAGGTGGTGACCGAGAGGGACCTGCAGGATCAAGGGCACCTTTGCAATGATTTCTGTTCAGACTCTAGTTATAAAGCACCTTGTTCATCCATGTAGCATGTGAGTGGGGGTGTGTTTCAACAGAAGCTTTGTGCTTATCACCTCCATCCTCATCTTTGTGTGGCTAGGTAGTCATGAGCCCCAAGGGGAAGAGAGGAAGTGACTGTATTTATTCCTAGTGTTCCTAATGGTCAGGGAAAGTGCTCTCATGCTGTGGGATATAGCAAGGTTGATGGCATTTAATGAATGAATAAGCCAATCTTTTAGAGCATGGGTCCCCAAACCTCCAGGATATAATGCCTGATGATCTGAGGTGGAGCTGATGTAAAAATAATAGAAATAAAGTGCACAATAAATGTAACGTGCTTGAATCATCCCCAAACCATCCCTCCTCCCCTGTCTGTGGAAAAACTGTCTTCCACCAAACAGGTCCCTGATGTGAAAGAGGTTGGGGACAGCTAGAATAGAGGAGGCAGTGCTTCTTCTCACATGAATCAGTGACAGAATCAATTGTTAGAAGAACCAAGATAGATTACATGAGAGGAGAAAGCAAGGGAGTAGAGCCTCCCAGCTGCTCAAAGAGCTAAAAGTAAAGGCCTCTGCATCTGTGTGTGTGTGCGTGCGCATGAGAGTCTGTCTCTCACTTTCTCTCTCACACACACACATATACACACTCCTTTTCCTGTGAATTATTAGAATTGAGTTATACCATTCAATTTTACCATCTTTAAATGAAAAATTACAAATTAATAACAATGGTGAGAACTGATTTTTAACAAATAGACCGGCATTTGTACATTATGTAAACAGGTTTTGTCCTTGTAAAGAAAAGAAACTATATGTTTATTTCAAGAATTCTATTGGTCAGTTTTTTTTTTTTCTTTTGCCACTCTTATTTTAGAATGGTCTTTGGAACCCATGACGTTCTTTTGAATATTTTCCATAGTGACAAAACTTCTCTCTTCAGAGTCTATCTAACTGGTGAAAATAAAAAGCATTCAGAACCAAGTTCAATGATTACAAGTAGACATCCACACTGGGTAATATAATCTGGGCTTAAAAGGGAGGTGCAGTTCTGGACTAAACTATACTGATTTTCCTGTGCTGGCTCTTCTGCTCATTTCCTGCCCACCCTCCAGTTCACCTATTGTAATGAGCCTACTGGTGTTCATTATTATTTAGGAATATGGTATAACTTAGCTTGAGCTCAGCAGTATTTTTCAGCCTTATATCAATCTCAACCCTACTTCCAACTTAAAGATCTTGAATCCAGAACTTGATTCTCTTGTGGCTCTTTTAACTGGGCATTAGCCATGATTTCCCCCCTGTTTAAACTACTAATTTTCCAAGTATACTCTGAGTTAAAATTTTCTTTTGCCTTTGGATGCTTTGTGTTTGCTGACAAAGAACTCCCTACTCTACCTGGCTCGCCTGAAAACCCAAATTCTGATGTGAACCATGTGGTCCACACTGAGAATTCCACTGCTATGAACATAATTTCAAAGTAAGTGTCTCAGAGCTATTTTAACTACCAGGGATACTATTAGAATGAATATAGAATGAGCTCAAGACCTTTCAAGATGATTACTTTAAAAATAATACTTGACTGTGTACATGCATATGTGAGTGCTCTATTTTTTTGTCAACTTTTTATTATGGAAGATTTTAAATGTTTTTGCCCAGCTTCAACAACCACCAACTTTCTCATCTTGTTTCATCAACCTCCTTCCAAAATTTTTCCAGAATATTTTAAAGCAAAGTCCAGATATCATATCATTTCTCCTACAAATATGTCAGTACTTATATCAAACAAAAAAGAGATTTAAAAAAAAACAAAATCACTGTTCTATTATTAAACTCAAAAAAATTACTGAAATCTTAATACTGTCTACATTTTAATTCATGTTTAATTTTCCCAATTATCTCAAAACTGTCCTTTTAGACCTGGTATTTGAATCGGGACCCAAACAATGTCTACATATCATATGTAATAGGTCTCTGGAGACTCTTTTAATAGGTATATTTGCTATAAATAATAATGTACATATAATTTTATATATTAATGTTATCATCTTACTTTCCATAGCTAAATTATAAAGAGATATTTTACTTGTGTGTATATATATATATATATTGTTTTCATTAAGCATCAAATTGCTGTATAGAGTAGTGAATTTTCCTCATCAGAGACTACAAAAAGGTCTCAAGTTCATTGGCTTCCTAAATGGCGTGGGCATAAGAGGCAGTGGCCTGGATTTTTATCACTTCAAACTGTCTCTTCTTGGCCTTTGATTTTGATTTCATAAAAATGATAATTCATCATTTCTATAATAAATTCAGTGTTTATAGATATTGTTTACATCACTCTATCTCAAATTTTCCAATATGAGCTCTCAAAAGGAGAATTTATTTCAATGATAAATGACTCTTCATTACATTATTTTTCTACTCCTTTATTGCCACATAAATCTGTTAACTCAATATACAACATATTGTAGAATATGAATGTTTCACAAAAAGTGGTAAACATTTTCCAAGGTACTATCCAAATGATAACAATGCCCTTTAGTTTATGAAATAAAATCCTAACTCTTTATCATTAGCTTTATAAAAAAGAGCCTGATCTAATGTATCTTCTTATATCTCCAAATTACAGAGCCTTACTCCTGGGTCTTTATGTTAAATCCTTCTTTTTTCTTTTAGTGTGGTTTCTTTTTAGAAGTATATGCAAATACAAAAATAGGTTCAGAAAGAAATGTATTGTAAAAATATATAGTTAGGAAAATCTTAATTATAAATCATTAAAAGATAATACTCATTTAAAACTCAGTGCTCATTTAACCACATAGTTCAGTGCATTAATACTATACTTTGTGTCATGATCTGCAAATTCATTATTGAATCATTTTCAAACTAGTATACAAAATACACAAATGCAGCCCAGAAATAACAGGTTAACATAGTCTTGCTTCAGCTGGAACTAATTCTGTGTTCAAGTTATTCTCCTTCGGGAAAAATAAATTGAAGAATTTAATTGAGCATTTGGAATACCAAAAGAGAAAATTGATGTATTTAGGAGCAGACTGACACAAATGACATTCCACTGCATTAGCATTTATTTGTGCAGCAAACAGTCTCCAAACGAGTTCCTGTGCCGTAGCTTCTTAAGGTAAATATCTTCCTTTGCTTTAGAAGAGGTTTCAATCTGGCTTTGGAAAGCATTCCAATCTGGGAACTAGTATTAAAAGACCCAATTCTACACCTCGCATTCCCATGAGTATAGCTCACTGACACCAAATATTAAAGTTTTATTTATGCAAATCCCCTACTCTTTTTTAAAACTGAATAAATATAGCATTGTTATCCCTACTGTCATAACTACACAAACTGTGTGTGCGTTCATGTGTGTGCGTGTGTGTGTGCGTGTGTGCATGCGTGTGTGCGCGTGTGCGTGTGTGCGTGTGCATGTGTGTGCACGCATGTGTGTGCACGTGTGTGTGTGCGTGCGTGCACAGCTACATGCACGCTCACACATGCACATGCAGGAGCCCGTGAACAAAAATAATAAAAGCTAGAACTTGGGGAGCAATATCTTACGTGCTCTGCTTAGTCACTCAGTCACGTCCAAATCTTTGCAACCCCATGGACTGTAGCCCGTCAGGCCCCTCTGTCCATGGGGATTCTCCAGGCAAGAATACTGGAATGGGTTCCATGGCCTCCTCCAGGGAATCTTCCCAACCAAGGGATCTAACCCAGGTCTCCTGCATTGCAGGCGGATTCTTTAATGTCTGAGCCACCAGGGAATCAATATCTTATAGCAGTGGGTAATTCTCCCATTGATACACTATACTTAATATTCTATAGGCATCTTCTCTTCAAATTATATACCAGTAAATCATTCTACTAACAATCTGTAACAGTTTCCTGGCCCCAGATCATCCTTTGGTGGTTATGAAAGCAACTCAAGAGAGGAATACATATCAATAAATATTTAATATCTGGAATTAAAACTCCTGCCCAAGATCTGAATGACAGAAAACTATAAGGAATAACAATTTTGATGAGCTCTTCAATTACAATAAAAATTCACTTTCTAAACATGCCTGGAAAGAATGCAATTTACTTATTTTCTCAATAAGTCCTCCTGAAAATTCTGTCCAAAAAAATTGTGGCAGTTAATTTGGGTTTTATTGCACAAGGGAGATTGATTTTTGCCAGAATCTCAGGGTAATTCCCTTCGTAAATCCCTCCTTGCCCCAAATCCTCTAACGTGTGAACAATGATTTTCACAAGATTGCCTTGCAAGTCTGTCTTTGTAGTATAAATTTTTTAAAAGAGGGCTATACTGATAGCCTCTACAGTGTCTGCAGATAGATAATGAATTCTGCCGATTATCTAGAACAGCTGGGCAACTGCGGCTTCTCCACCTGAGACCTCAGCAGGTTACCAGGCCATAACAGCAGGAAAAAACACCGACGGAGACTCAAGCTGAAGAACAGGAGAAACGAATAGCCTGCTTCCCTAAGCAGGTACCTTAATGCTTCCCGACGCTAAACACAATTTATTCGTACAATTATTGATACATTGTTTTTAAAAATCTGGTCTAATTTACCTGCTTTCTATAATCTTTCAACTAATATTGACAAAAGAAAGCAAGCTATGCTGTGTTCAGTGGCACACAGTGTTCTCGTTTATTGAGTTATTCACTGGGCTTTAATAGGAAATATAAAATTGAAATTAACAACTTTTTAGTATTCTAAAAGTTACAGGGGTCAAAAGTCATTTACAGAAGGTCATCCATATTTCTTTCAGAACACAAGATAAAAGTGATTGAGAAATTTGAGATACTAATATTTAGATTGGGGAGGTTGTTTTTGTTTTAGAAAATTAGTCATATTCTGCAGAAAGATGATAAAATATTCATCCCCATACTCCACAAAATAAATTTCTCTCTTTAGCCACAGGCAGGAATGACAAGGCAAATGGATTCTAGTTATTTTCTACTGTGGTTTAGACAGAACATGACAATTCCCCTCCTAATCTAAGATCTGTTTGTTTTCTGTTAAACTTCTTGAGATACCTAGAAAAGGGCAGGAAACATAGAAGGTGCTTAGAAATAACACTTGTATTCATAATGATACTGCTTAATCAAGAGAAGAGTTTCACAGAATGGCCTAAAGTCTTCACCACTCATCCAGTTGTTAACCACATGTCCCTTCTTGGGGAAGAGCAAAGAAATAAAAATAAATTGTCATTACCCTTTACCACATTTTCCACTTCTAATGTTAATCCTCTGGATGAGTGGCAGTTTGCAAAGTTAACATGGATTATTTGTTATTTCTATCAGCTATTAAAATATTTTCTTAAAGTTATCCTGGGAATAACAACGTTAGGTGTATAGTTACAAATTTTCTAACCCTATTAAGTTTCAATTTTATTAAAATATCATTCAGTAGAATGTTGACAACCCACAACCACCCATAAAAGAGAATTTTCATTGCAGGATCATGAAGCCAAGCTAACGCAGGACAAAGTGTAAAAAACAGCTTTTGCTTATATTTTTTCAGTGATGTAAAATTCACAAAGGATAACTAGAATATCTAAAAAAAACCCCTTTCATGCAAAGAAATTTTCTTTCAGTTGCTACCACTTCTTTCTTTCTGATGACAGATGGCTAGGATTTCAGGCCTTCCTGGTGGGCTGGCACTGGCCTTATCCATCATTTTAAAAGAGACAATATTATTTTGCCTATAAAGACTCACACCAGAATATTCATAGTTCCTAAACAGGCACACCTTGTTAACACACTTCACTTTATTGAGCTTCACAGATACTCTGTTTATTAAAATGTTTATTGTATTTATTTGTCTATTTATTTACTTTTTATATTTGGCCACACTCAGCCTGCATTGCTGAGAGTCAGCTTTCTCTAGCTGCGGTGAGTTGGGGCTTCTCTCACTGCAGAGCAGTCTCTAAGAGCAGGTGGCTCAGGGAGTATGGCACATTGGCTTAGCTGCCGCAACAGCATGGGGAATCTTTCTGGACTGGGGATCACACCCAAGTTCCCTGCATTGCAAGGTGGATTCTTAACCACTGGGCCACCAAGGAAGTCCAGTGTTTTGTTTTTTACAAATTGAAAAAGGTCTGTGGCAACCTTGCATTGAGCAAGTCTATTGGTGCCATTTTTCAATGGAATTTGCTCACTCTGTGTCTCTGTTTGGAGAAGGAAACGCAACTCACTCTAATATTCTTGCCTGAAAAATCCCATGGACAGAGGAGCCTGGTATATTACAGTCCAAAGTGTCTCAAATAGTTGGGCATGACTGGGCAACTAAGCACACATGTGTCTGTTACATTTTGCTAATAATTAAAATATGTCAAACTTTTTCATTATTGTTATGTTGTGGCAATCTGTGATAGTGATTTTTATATTACTATTATAGTTGTTTTGGAGGCACCATAAATCACAGCAATATAAGAGAGCAAACTTAACCAATAAATGTTACATGTATTCTGACTGCTCCACCAACCCGTCATTCCCCTCTCTCTTGCTTTCTCTGGGCTTCCCTATTCCTTGAGGCTCAACAATATGGAAATTAGGCCAATCAATGACCTACAGTGACCCCTAAGAGTTCAAGTGAGAAGAATTGCTTAGATCTCAATCTACATCAAAAGTTAGAAATGATTAAGCTTAGTGAGGAAGGCATGTCGAAAGTCAAGATAGGCTGAAAGCTAGGCCTTTTAAGCCAGACAGACAAGCTGTGAATGCAAAGTAAACGTTCTTGAAGGAAACCAATACTCCAATGAACACACAAATGATAAGAAAGATAACCAACCATTTGCTGATATGGAGACAGTTGTAGTGGTCTGGGTAAAAGATCAAACCAGCCATAATATTTGCTTAGCCAAAGCCTAGCCCGGAGCAAGGCGCTAACTCTGTTCAGTTCTCTGAAGGCTAAGAGAAGTGAGGATGGTGCTGAAGAGAAGCTTGCAGGGAGTTTCCTATGGATGAGCAAAGAAAGTGGTTTCTTCAGATCGAATTTACACCTGGTGAAAATGCTGTAAAGATTGTTGAAAGGACAATAAAAATTTAGAATATTGCATGAACAGTTGATAAACTGGCAGCAGGCTTTGACTCCAGTTTGTTTTAATGCAAGAACCATTTACTGTGCAGCTATTGTTTGCAGAACACTGGGCTAGATACTATGGAGCTCAGGAAATGATCTCCACTGGGAGCAGTGCAAAGGATTTGTAGCAGATCATAGGTAACACAGGGGCACTGGCGAAGCTTCTTGTAAGAGGCATCAGAGAGAGGCCTGATATAGAATATGAATGGAGGCAGCTCAGGACTGTCATCGGGATTCCATGGTTATTGCAGAGTAAGTTCTGCCATCTCCTGCCAAGTGTACTGCTGATCTGGGCAGATGTGGAATTAGATGGACAAGGAGCCATGAAGCATCTTCTCTCCCTCCTGGAGCTGAACCTACCAAGGATTGACTCTAGTTTGAAAAGAAGTTCTACTGTGGGTAAAATGCTGTTGGATAGCATTACATGCTACAGAGAAATCATTCGTGAAAGGAAAAGTCAATTGATGTAGTGAATTTCATTGTTCTCTTATTTTGAGAAATTTCCAAAGCCCTCCCAACCTTCAACAACCACCAACCTGATCAGTCAGCGGCCATCAACCCCGAGACAAGACCCTCCACCAGGAAAACGATTATGACTGTCTGAAGGCTAAAATAATAATTTTTAGCAATAAAATATTTTAAATTAAGGTATGTACGTTGTTTTTCAAGAAATAAAGCTGTTGCACACTTAATAGACTATAGAAGAGTATAAATGTAACTTTTATGTGAAAAAATTTGTGTGACTTGTTTCATTGTGATACATTCTTTATTGTGGTAATCTGCAACCCAACCCACAACATCTCTGAGGTGTTCCTATATATAACATAGAAGTACATTCAGAAATATATAGCTATGGACTGTTCCTATGTACATACTATAAAAGCAGTATTCTTAGAGATGTTATTTTAGGAAGTGCACAAAGCCAGTGTCTCTTGCTATTCTACCAAAATCTGTAAGGAGCTCATAAATTCTTAAATATATTAATACACCTCAACATGACAATGTGCAAAATATCTGAGGCAGATCCAGGTACTGCCTGCAGACCACATTATCAGACAGTTTATGTTATCCCCTAAATATCTGAATAAGCTTCTTAGTTCTCTGAGTCTACGTGAACGTAATATGCTTTAGTTAGCTTTCAGGTTGTGGTCTTGCATGTATAGGGATGGCTTTGCTTTTAAATTCTGCATCAACCAAACACAAAAGAAAGCTATTGAGGACAAATGTATAGGCTGTTATATACGATGTCATATAAAGCATAACTCCCTACAAGTACTCCCTGTGATAATTGTATGTGTAGGTAATAGCGAAATTTTGAAATATTATTACAAGTCAGAACCTTGCTGAGTCTGATGAAAATAAAGTCCTTTTAATAGGTTAAGTTATTCTCAGCTGGTCCTTTTCAACTAAGGCAGCTTGCTCTATTAGTTTTAAATGCAAAGGCTCTGAACTCTCACTTACAATAATGCCCAACAGACCATCCTTGACACTCATTTGTACCATCGTCCCACTAGACAATGAAGGCATATGAAGGCATGGGACAAGACTGCAGGAAACAGGAACACCAGAAACAAATGCTGATAGTCTCTCTGCTTCCAGGCTCGGGGAAAATTATTCCCTGCCAGGCCAATGAAACTGGACTGAGAGATCACACCAGTGACCAAGCCCTGTGACACAACCAGAAAAGAGCAGACAGAGGACACATCTCCAACCTCTGTGTTTCCTCTGGTTCATAAACACAAAGTTTATACCAAGCAGAAAACTAAGCAGCTCCCTATCCACCATGTGGATAGATGGAGAAAAATCAGAGCGTCACTGTCCTCGTTCTCGCTGCTTACACCACGGCAGTGAGAATGAGTTAGCCCACCCCATAGCCAGCTGGAAGCTGTAAATACTAAAATACAGCGTCGAACATTGTGGACAGAGGTCAGGCATGGACACAGTTCAAAAGATACCTTGAAATCAAGAACCCTGGGATAATAATAAAGCAGATGAGAACTAAAACCAGTTTAACTTAATGTTGGGTGAACACAATAAATTTGGTTACTAAACTGAGTCTATATATAAGCGAGAGTACTTTAAAGAAAATGTAGGCTATTAAAAAGTAATTTTAAATGTGTATTTTGGGTTTTAAACCCCAGACGATATAAACAAACAGGGGAGTGAGGATAATTGCTTAGGCCCCTAAAACTTAGACACATCCTTGGCTCTGCTCTTTCACTCATGCACTGAATTTACTCCCCAAGCAAAGCTCACAGGCCTGTCATACCTGCAAATACACCCAGACCCTGATTCTTTCTCACCCTCTCCACCAAGGCACTTTCAACGCACACCTGGATCGCTGCAAAGGGCCCACTAATCCAACTTGCTATGTCCTCATTTTCTTCCCTTTTGCAGCGGGCACTGAACATGCGGGCACTGAGCATGTTTGTGAGCATCTTCACACAATTCATACGAACAACAGTCGTGAAAGTGAAGCAGTGTATTTGAGTGGTCTTACTCACTGTCTCATCTCCTTCAGCTCTTCACTCAAAAGTCCCCTTCTCAGGAATACTTCCTTTGACCATCCTACTTATAAATGGAACAGTTCTCCAGAAATTCCCATCTCCCTTCTCTGCTTTCTTTTTCTCCATAGTATTTATCACCATTTGACATTTGACATAAACTTCATTTAATGTAAAATATTATTAATTATAAAGGTTCACATTTTAAAATGATTCTACCCTCAAAGCATGGCCAATTAAATATATCACCCATTGTAAGAAGCATCCTGATTTCCAAGATTTTAAATTATGAAAAAAAATGTTCTTTGACTCAATGAAAAATGGTCATTTGCTTATTTATTTGTTTATTACCTATCTGTCTCCCTTAAACTCCAAGAAGGGAGAGACGTTTATCCTTGTTTTTCACAACTTGAACAGTGACTAAGGAATTATGATAAATATTCATGAAATATTTTTTAATTGAATGAAGGAAAGCAAGTAAAAGTAGCTTAAGTTCCTCATTTTACATAAGGTTAAAGGCTGCACTACTAAAAGAGAAAAGCATTCATATTGCATAGAAGGATGCCTCTCTCATTGTGTTCTTACATATAAAGCCCTGGTAAGCTGACTTCACAATTCAAACTTACAAAACACATGAGAAAACAAGACTCTGGGAGCAAGGGGCAACAGAAACAGCAGCAGCACATCACACAGAGTTAGCCTGTCAAGGTGGACCAGTGGATAAGAATCTGCCTGCCTGTGCAGCAGACGTGGGTTTCATCTCTGGTCTAGGAAGATCTCACAGATGATGGAGCAACTAAGCCCGCATCCCATAGCTACTGAGGCCCACGTTCTAGAGCCCATGCGTCACAACAAGAGAAGTCACTGCAACGAGAAGCCTGCACACCAAGCTAGAGTGTAGTTCTTGCTTGCCACAGGTAGAGAAAGCCTGTGAGCAGCAACAAAGACTCAGCACAGCCCTAAAAAGAAAAGAAGTTTACAAAGAGTTTTAAATAAAAAAGAATCAGACTGTCAAGAATTTCAGATATGAGAAGCACTGGATGCAAACTATAAAATCATTACGTTCAAAATATCTGAGAAGTAAAAGATGGAATGGAAAACATAAGGATGGAACAAAAGACCATTTCCTTTTCTAACATTATGACAGACAAGATACCCTGAATGATCCACTGATTAGAAGAACTAAAATTCCGGATACAGTATTATTTTTAGCATATCACTGAACTGGTACAAAAGCAAAGACTCTGTAGGTCCTCAAACCTCATTGGAATTTGAAGTCCTAAGAGGAAAGGAACACCAAAACTGGCTAATGCCCTGAGAGTTTCTGCGGCTCCTCTGGGGATCTTGCCCCAGTTTCTGCATGGGAGTCTCAGGAAACTGAAGATTGAGTCCTGGGTCCTGGGTCCAAGTGAATTAGGAACCTAATAAGGGATCTGAGGTAAACTGAACTCCACGGCTGTTTCCTCAGTGGGGATGCTGCTGCTGCTGCTACTGCTGCTGCTAAGTCGCTTCAGTCGTGTCCGACTCTGTGCGACCCCGTAGGCGGCAGCCCACCAGGCTCCCCCATCCCTGGGATTCTCCAGGTAAGAACACTGGAGTGGGTTGCCATTTCCTTCTCCAATGTGTGAAAGTGAAAAGTGAAAGGGAAGCCACTCAGTCGTGTCCAACTCTTCAAGATCCCATAGACTGCAGCCTACCAGGCTCCTCTGTCCATGGAGTTTTCCAGGCAAGAGTACTGGAGTGGGGTGCCATTGCTTTCTCCGTCAGTGGGGATACGAATTAGAAATAACTACATCACATAGAAAGAGAAAGCCAGGAAATTCCCCTAATTCAGATTGCATTTGGTAGAGAAGGAAAAATCCTCTCCTAAAACTTTTTAGCCATAAACCAACAAACATGTAGGTTTTTGTTGTAAATTTATACCACTGTATAAAGCTTTTTTTTAAAATCCCTAAATAGAAAAACTAAAGTGATTCTGGGTTAATTTTGCCAAGTGACTGGCAAATGAAAAATGAAAATCCAAATTAAAAAAAATGAAAAATCCAAATGAAATTAAAAAGCAAGTGAAAATCCTCTTTGAGGAATTCAACTTGAACCTTAAAAATTCCTACAGATAAGTTTCCAGAAATAAGGCAATCTACACAAAAATGTCATGAAATACATTCAAAGAAAAAAAGTTATCATGAGTGAAAATATGTAGAAATATCAGATGTAGAACTAAACCTGCAAAGACATGAGATACTGATAGTATCAGAATATTTTAAAAATTCTATAATTAATTTATTCAAAGAATTCAAAGAGAAGCTTGAATACATGAGCAAAGAATGACCAAAGAGAACCTAACATTACTTCTAGAATTACAATGTTTAATGGTGGGAATAAATATATTTGATGATAATCAAGCAATAGATTGACAAAATGTAGCCAAAAGAGATAAAGAGACAGAAAATATGAAAGGGAAGTTTAAAAGTATGAAACTTATAAAGAAATGGTCTAATGGGTTTGATTAGACCATTAGAGTTCAGGAAGGTGATAATAGGAAGAATGGAGAAGAGATCTCTCTAGAGGGATAATTTCTTTGAATTTTCCAGAATTACTGAAGGACACTAAAATCCAGATCAAAGAAACCCAACCTACTCCAAGCAAGATTAAAAAAAAAAAAATCCATACCTATGGAGACCACAACAGTGAAACAGGAGAACATGAAGGAGATCTTAAAATCATTCAGAGGCTAATGAGTAATGACTAATATAGAAATGGCAATTAGGCTGAATGTTCACCTGCTGAAAGTAACGATAGGAGCCAAAAGACAGTAGAATGATATCTTCAATGTGCTGAAAAAAAATTAATATAGCATTCTATACCCACAGAAGCTACCTTTGAAAAACATAAGTGAAATTAAGGCATTTTAGACAAAAGAGAGTTTATTACCTAAAAATCTTCACTAATGGAAATTCTAAATTATATATATATATATATATATATTTATCAGAGAGATGAAAAATCATATTGTTTCAGACAAAACTACCAAGAGAATCACATATGTAATTTCATAGTTCCAAGTAGCCAGATTAAGACCATTAAAAACAAACAGGTGAAATAATTTTAAAAATAGTGTATTTAAGATAATTACTAAAAATGATCATTTTAACATGAAATCAATATTTAAAAACTGATGAGATCACTCACATCAATTTTTTCACCATGTCTTAGATATCTAGTGTGTATTTTGTACCAACACATTGAGATACTAATGCTAACATTTAAAGTAAAACATAGTCCCAATCAAAACAATAAATTGTGTTTAATAGACAACTATTTTGTTTTTCTAATTTAAATTTAAGATAATTAAAATTAACAAAAAAATTTAACACTTCAGTCTCACTAACCACATTTCAAGGGCATTAGCCACGCTATACTAGGGGCTATCGTGCTGGAGAATACAGGTCTGGAGGTTGTATGATTTACAGTGGAATGATGGGGAGCTATGCTAATAAATGAGAGAAAAAAAAATTATACATTGCTTTATGAAACAGTGACAATCATTATCATCCTCATTGATATTATCATTACCACAGAATTTTGCAGCAGCCATGAACTAGAATAATGGGGAGAAATAGCCTATAATAAGTTGGTTGGGATGTGATTAGAGTGAAAACACTCTAAAATCCTTATATTTCTGAGAGAGAAGTGAACTCTGTCAGATTGTTAGATTAAATATGCAAGTTAAATACATAGGATAGGGGGATATCAGAAAATACGGTAGGGTAGGGACCTCCAGGAGGCATCCCTCTCAAGAAACACTAAAAGTTTGGTGACAAAACAACATATTGGAATCAACTTTTTAGAACTCAGAAAAATAGATGAAGATTTTTAGCAACCAAAAGCTTAGTCACCAGAGAAAGCCACTGAAACAGGGTAAGAGATCTTTGTGGTATTTTAACCTAGTTCCACCTCTTCTCTGGCATGGAGACGTTTTTGAAGATGACAGCCTCCATTTCATCAGAGTGGGTATCTAATATCAGAAACAGCAGAAAGCAGCTTGTTCCCATGGGATTCTGTTTCTCTGTTCTGACGTAATTGGGGTTTCCCCAAGATTTCTGCCAGGGTCTTCCCCTTGTTTAGCCTAACTCAGACCTCTGCCACAGAATGCAGTGCCTAGAGGTCCTCAAAAACAGTGAAAACAAATGAACATGTTGCTGCTGCCGCCTGGGGAACAAAAATAAAAGTTGGAGCGAAAAGGGACCTGCAGAAAGCCTGGCAGGAAAAACTGGAGAGCGTGATTTTATTTTTGGAGGAGGGTGGAGAATAAGAGTTTTATAATCAGTTTTCAACAAGATTAACAGGACTATTCAATGGGAAAAGAATAGTCTCACTGACAAATGGTGCTGGGACAAGTAGATATCCACATGTAAAGGAATGAGGTTGGGCCTTTATCTTACACTATGCATGAAAATTAACTCATAATGATTCAAAGATCTAAATTTAAGGCCTACTACTATAAAACTCTTAGAAGAAAACAGGAGAATCTTCATGATTTTAGCAATTGTTTGGCAATGGATTCATAAATATGACATCAAAAGTACAAGCAACAAAAGGTAAAATAGATAAATTTGATTTCAACAAAATTTAAGACTTCCCAGCATCAAAAGATACTATCAAGAAAATGAAAGGACAATTAACAGGAAGACTATGCCAAACTGAGAGAAAATATTTGCTAATCATATACCTGAGAAAGGTCCAGAATATATATATATATATATAAATATATAAAGAACTCACAACTCAGCAACAAAAAGGCAAACCATCCAGTTTTTAAATGGATAAATGACTTATAATAGAATTAACAGACATTTCTCAAAAAAAAATCCAAATAGCCAATAAACACATGAAAAGATGCTAAAGGTCTTTAGTCAGTGAAGAAACGCAGATGAAAACCACACTGAGACACCACTTGGGGTATGTGATATGAGATGGTACATCCACTGGGATGGCCATTTTTATTTTTTATTTTTATTTATTTTTATTTATTTTTTGAGAGAGAAATGCTTTAATTAAAATATAATGGAGATCAATAATGCCTGGAGGATGGAGCCAGAATACAGAGGATGCAAGAACATTAGTTGGTCCCACGTGCATTTGTTGTTTTTTTTTTTCCTGTTTTTCTTTTCTTTTTTTTTTTTTATTTTTATTTTTACTTTATTTTATTTTACAATACTGTATTGGTTTTGCCATACATTAACATGAAATTTTTAAAAGAAGGAAAATTACAAGTGTTAGGAAGGATGTGGAGAAATTGGAACCCTTGTGCGTTGCTGGTGGAAATGTAAAATGGTACAGTGTTTTGGAGAACAATTTGGTGTTTCCTCAAAAAGTTAAACATGGAATTACTATATAACTCAGTAAAATCCTTCCTAGGTACTGGGTTTGCCAAGAAGTTTGTATGAGTTTTTCCATACCATTTTATGGGAAAAACCTGAATGAATTTTCTGGCCAACCCAATGTACATATGAAAAGGGATTGAAATAGGGTTTCAAATAAAAACTTGTACAACATTGACAGCAGCTCTATGTACAATAACCAAAAGGTAGAAACAGCCCAAATGTCCATCAACAGATAAATGAATAAATAAAATAAAAACAGTCACTCAAAAGACTGTTATTCAGCCATAGAAAAGAATAATTGCATATGCCACTGGTAGATGCTACAAGGTGGATGGACCTTGGAAACATGCCAAGTGAAAGGAGTCAGGACACACATTGTGCAATCACATTTGTATGAAATGTCCAGAATTTGCTAATCCATACCGACCGGAGGTTGATTGCTGTTTGCCGGGAGTTGGGAGAGTGGTGAATTCGGTGTGTGTGTTAGCTGCTCAGTTGTGTCTGACTCTTTGCAGCCCTGTGGGCTGTAGCCCACCACGCTCCTTTGTCCATGGGATTCTCCAGGCAAGGATACTGGAGAGGGTTGCCACTCTCTTCAGGGGATCTTCCCAACCCAGAGATCAAACCCAGGTCTCCTGCATTGCAGGCAGATTCTTTACCGTCTGAGCCACCAGGGAAGCCCGATTTACCAGGAAAATTGAGACTGACTGCTTAACAGGTATCTGTTTGTGTAGATAAAAAATTTCCAGAGCTAGACAGTTTCATGTGCACATTTTGTGTGATGTGATGATGGCTGCACATTGGAAATGTATTAATAGTTAATACCACTGAATTGTACACTTTAAAATTATTACAATGACAAATCTAATGTTATTTTACCACAACTAAATGTTGTGTGTGTGTGTATCTGTTAATAATTAGCTAGAGGACATGTAATTTCAAAACATATGGAGTATACACAAAAGAAGAAAAAGTGAAATAAAAGCGTCCAAAAGAGACTTACCGAAGAATATATTTAGTATGATTAGTAAGTTATACACTCATATGTACGTATGTGCGTGCATACTCTGTCACTTCCGTCATGTCTGACTCTTTGTGACACTACAGACTGTAGCCCGCCAGGCTCCTCTGTCAACGGGATTCTCCAGGCAAGAATACTGGAGTGGGTTGCCATGCCCTCCTCCAGGGGATCGTCCTGACCCAGAGATCAAACCTGCGGCTCCTGTGGCTCCTGCCTTGCAGGCAGATTCTTAACCACTGAGCCACCGGGGAAGCCCGTAAGTATGTATACCTCAAGTTAATGTTAAAAATAAAACAGAAGAATAGGAAGCCAAGCAAAAGACCCAGCACACAGAGCTCTTCACAGATCTTTGTTTTAATCGGTATGAATTACACAGTAGGTTAAGCAGAGCTGATACCTACAAAATTAAAAAATTAGCAGACTAAAAGACAGATCTAATGAAATCCCAAAATACAGCACCAACACATATAAAAGTCATGGAGAAGAAAAGATTGAGAAGATGTTTCACTGGAATTTCAGATGGAGAAAATAAAGAGAACTGGAAAGAGGAAATCCCCATCATCGATGAGGATTCTTGTTTTTCATCCTCACATTCAGAAAATGCCACAAACATTTTCTATTTCTATTGAGGTTTATATAGGTGAGTCCTAAAGGAAATCAGTCCTGAATTTTCACTGGACGGACTGATGCTGAAGCTGAAGCTGAAGCTCCAGTACTTTGTTCAAAAACTTTGCGAAGAACTGACTCATTTGAAAAGACCATGATGCTGGGAAAGATTGAAGGTAGAAGGAGAAGGGGATGACAGAGGATGAGATGGCTGGATGGCATCACCAACTCAATGGACATGAGTTTGAGCAAGCTCCGGGAGTTGGTGATGTACAGGAAAGCCATTTCATGTTGCAGTCCATGGGGTCGCAGAGAGTCAGACACAACTGAGCAACTGAACTGAACTGATAGGTGAGTCAGTATAACAATATCCAGCATTTCTAATTTCTATCACAAATGTTTTTCTCAAGGTAGCCTGGTAAATATTCTTAACATATGGACATACATACTTCATGCAACCCTTGTGGTATGCATTTCTCACTACAGAAATGATGTCTATGTACTTTCTTATAGTTAATGAATGATAATTTAAATCTACACTGGATTCTGTTAAGAAAGCATGATATTATTCGTTGAGAAAATGATGTTGAACACAATCATGTTTTTCAGGGTCCCAAATTCTACCTTATGTGGGAAAATTTCATCACCACTGCATCAATTTTGGAAATCTTCCCAGACGGTAAAGTTGCATTGTTAGTTTTTGAGAAAGAGAGAAATATATGTTAGACATGGAATATCTTTGTTAAGCCAAACATGAGATAGAAATGGAATAAGAGTATTTGAATGGGAGCCATTTTAAGTAAATGTGGGACAATTGGACATTATAAATATACTCAAGCTGAAGAATTACTGCTATCTACTGATTTTATGCACTACGTTAAAATATAGGCCTGTTCCATTTACTCTTTCCATTTAGCATATTTAAAGTGCAGCCCAGGGAACTTGCTTAAGTAATCGATCCATCTAACTACCCTTGTTGTTGTTCAGTAACCCAGTGTGTCCAACTCTTTGTGACCGCATGGACTGCAGCATGCCAGGCCTCCCTGTCGTTCACCATTTCTCATTGTCTGGCCAAGTTCATGCTCATTGCATCGGTGATGAGGTCCAGCTACCTCATCCTCTGATGCCCTCTTCTCCTTCTGCCTTGATGCCCTCTTCTCCTTCTGCCTTCGATCTGTCCCAGCATCGGGGACTTTCCCAATGAATCATCTGGGCATGTCAGATGACCAAAATACTGGAGTTTCAGCTTCAATATCAGTCCTTCCAGTGAATATTCAGGATTGCTCTCCCTTAAGATTGATGTTGAACTGGCTTGAACTCCTTGCTGTCCAAGAGACTTTCAGGAGTCTTCTCTAGCACCACATTTCGAAGGCAGCAATTCCCTGGCACTCTGTCTTCCTTACGGTCCAGCTCTCGCAACTGTGCGTGACAGTTGTGAGACCGTAGTCTTGACTATATGAACCTTAGTCGCGACTGGGGAGACCACAGCTTTGACTATATGGACTTTAGTCAGCAGAGTGATGTCTCTGCTTTTCAAAACACTGTCTAGGTTTGTCATAGCTTTCCTGCCAAAAAGCAGTCGTCTTCTGATTTCATGGCCGCAGTCACTGTCTGCAGTGAATTTGGAGCTCAAGAAGGGGAAATCTGTCCCTACTTCCACCGTTTCCCCTTCTATTTGCCATGAAGTAATGGGGCCAGATGCCATGATCTGTTGTTTTTTTTTCTTTAATTTTAGTTTTAAGCTGGCTCTTTCACCCTCATCCAGAGGCTCTTTAGTTCCTCTTTGCCTTAGGCAATTAGAGTGGTATCATCTGAGGTGGTTGATGTTTCTCCTGGCTATCTTGATTCTGGTTTTTAACTCATCCAGCCCGGCATTTCTCAGGATGTGCTCAGCGTATAGGTTAAACAAACAGGGTGACAGCAGACAGCCCTGTGGTACTCCTTTCTCGATCCTGAACCAGTCAGTTGTTCCATACAGGCTTCTAACTGTTGCTTCTTGACCCGCATACAGATTTCTCAGGCGATGGGTAAGATGGTCTGGTGTTCCCATCTCGCTGAGAGCTTTCTACAGTTTGTCATGATCCACACAGTCAAAGCCTTTAGCATAGTCAGTCAAACAGAGATAGATATTTTTCTGAAATTCCCTAGCTTTCTTTATAATCCAGCGAATGTTGGCAATTTGATCTCTAATTCCTCAGCCTTTTCTAAACCCAGCTTGGACATCTGGAAGTTCTTGGTTCGCATAATGCTAAAGCCTAGCATGCAAGCTTTTAAGCATGGCCTTACTAGCATGGGAGATGAGTGCAATTGTCCAGTGGTTAGCCCATTCTTTAGTACTGCCTTTCCTGGGAATTGGGATGAGGATTGACTTTTTCTAGTTCTGTGGCTTCTGCTGGGTCTTCCAGATTTGCTGACATAATGAATGCAACATCTTGATGGCATCCTCCTTTAGGGATTTGAATAGTTCTTGTGGAATTTCACCATATCCACTAGCTTTATTAACAGCTGTGCTTCTTAAGGCCCACTTGACTTCAGAATGTCTGGCTCTGGGTGACTAACCACACCATTGTAGTAATCCAGCTCATTAAGATCTTTTTAAAACAGTTCCTAAATAGCTTTAGATTTATTTTAAAATAAAAATAAAAACATAAAACCAAGTTGAATCTCTGTCCTACCATCTCTGTGCTTCCCCAGATTTGCTGTCATGCAGAACAAGCTCATTCCTTGGCAAGACTTTGGGGTATTGGTTTATACTAAAATTCTTTCTTTATGACTTGAGTAAAACAATAATTAAAAGAAGACTTTTAATAAATAAGCAAACATGTGGAAGCCTTTCCCCAGTTTTACCTTATTGATTATAACACTTATGAAGTGCCATTATACCAGGAAAACAACACCCTGCTAACCCCTTCGAAGCATTCTGCTGCACTTCTAAGACCTTCAACTTTCCCTTTCTATTATTGGGTGTGTCATGAATGATTCTCTTCACATTAGATCATCATGCTTTGGGATTAAGGATAAGAACCTTGAGCTAAAACATGTTGGCTTCTGAAATTCACAAATAAAAGTTGATGCATAAATTCAGGATAAGTAATGTACATGAAAATAATTTACAGTGATATGCAAATTCCCTGTTGCCTGATTATATAATCTCAACAGATTATCTTGTCAAATTTTGTAGAATCAGTCCAGCTATAGCTAGTCAGGCTGAGGACTGAAATTGTCAAAGAATGCATTAGAAATTCAAGCCTTAATATTAATAATAGGAAAAATCTTGGCTTATTAAAAATCTTTGGCCCATTCTAGTAGATCTGTGTGGTGCAAAAAGGTAGCCACTAGCCACATGGGGTTGTCAAGCCCTGAGACGTGCTTTGTGAGAATTAAGGTATACTATAAGTGTAAACTACACTGGATTTTAAGAATTAATATGAAAAAAAATATGCAGTATGTCACTAAAAGGTTTTGTATTGATTACATTTTGAAATGATAATACTTTGGACACATTAGGTTAAATGAAATACATTCTCACAATTAATTTCATTTGTTTCCCTTTCATGTGGTTACTAGAAAATTTTAAATGATACATTAGCTCACAGTTATCGCTTTCATTATGCTTCTATTGGGCAGTGCTGGATTTTCAAAGATAAAATTCTTGGTCATCCTTGGCTATTTTTTTTGACTAAAGATTCCATCAAAAGGTTCACTCATTTAGATAAGAGCCTAAAATCACTGTTTAAAAATTGTATGTTATCAGGCTAAAGGAATTAGTAGATGGAGCAATATTAGGTTTATCTGGTAAAAATGGTTTTTCAAAAATATGTGTAATTGTCGCAATGTAATTTCCAATGACTATGATATCTTTAAACTTTAGAAACCAGTTTTCTTTTGTATACAAATTATTTTTCATTTTCTACTTTCAATATATACATTTGGAGAAGGAAATGGCAATCCACTCCAGTACTATTACCTGGAAAATCCCATGGACAAAGGAGGTAATATATGTTATATTTTAAGAATTCTCACTAAGTTCTGATAACACTATTAAACAAAAATTATTTTACTTATAGTAATCAGTGATATTTTACTAATGAAACCTATGACTCCAATTAGATTTATAAAGGAAAATATTAAAGGTACTGGAGGATGGGGTAGAATAAAATTGATTTGACTGTTTCTAAGTGATAATGAATTATCTGTTTTATACCTGATTATTTGAAGTGCATTATGGGCTTGTCTGGGAGCTCAGATGGTAAAGAATCTGCCTGCAATGCAGGAGACCCAGGCTCAATTACTGGGTCAGGAAGATCCACTGGAGAAGGAAATGGCAACCCGCTCCAGTGTTCTTGCCTGGAAAAGTCCATGGACAGAGAAGCCTGGCGGGCTACAGTCCATGAGATTGCAAAGAGATGGACAGGACTGAAGTGACTTAGCACAGCACACATATGCTGCTAGAGACATTATAATTTTTCTTCATTTCTAATTCAGTAACATGTCATTTTTATATTTTTCTTTATTTTATAATTCATTCTTTAACTCAACCTTTCAAGTTTCCTAAATGAGAGTACATTACATTTATAATTTAGAAAAAAATATTTAAAGTAGTAAAGGTATAGTATAAGAACTCAGAAGGACAGGGTGGAGTTTGTCAGTGACTGTTGCTTTTCCTGGTTGTTTTGGGTGCAGCCTTGGCCTTCTTTCAGGAACTCTCCTTCCCACTCTGAATCTAATGGTCTGGGTGGAGTCTACTGCCTTCTCTAATGCTTATTACATCACTTTCCCTTAGCCACAAGGATGGCCACTAACCAGAGCCAGTTCAAAGTTAGTCCTAAGACTCTTACTCAGGAAACCAACAGAAAGATGCTGATTTTTGCTGAGGACATAGAATATAAATCTGGAACTATTATAAGTCATCTTGCATTACAAGGGGACAGCCCTTCTGAAAATGGAGTTAACAGAGAGGAAAGAAATAAGTGATTTTAAAAAGACTTAACATTTGAGCCCTTTTACACTGTTGTGTCTAAAAAGAGCCCACCTTTGGGCAGTCCACATATGTGTCAAAAATCTACTCTGAATTCCGTCAAATAGAAATTGGGTTTGCTGGCACAGGGCTGTTAGCGAAAACACACGCACACATCTGTCCCATTATGGGGAGGGGCATCCTGCTGAATCGGTGCCCATTCCAGCAACCATTTTGATTAGTTGCTGTCCACATCATTCTGATTACTAAATATTTTAAATCTTACCTTATCAAAAAAACTTTACTAATAATGTAAAATTTGGAAATATGAATAAGGGTAACATTTCAATTGATAAGAAGAGAATGAGGTAGGGCAAAAAAAACCCACATTTATTCACAAAGATATAAAATTCAATAAACACATGCATTAGATATCAACCTGTCTTTTTCACCTGAGCAAGTCATTTTCCCCCTTGGAGCATTTTCCCCTATTATTAAATAGGTATTAAAAATAACTCCTGTGCATGTTCTTATAACACCATAAGCATCAAATCAGATACTACCTATAAAAACACTTTCTGTATAAACTATTCTGTGTGAGAATATAGTCATCACAAAGACAAGTGAATGCTTAATAAATGCAAAGTATTATTACTCCTTTGATTCTTACATCTGATTTTTTGGTTATCTACATTTCCAGTGTGTTGAAAGTAGAGTATCAGCTCAGTTTCCTTGTTACAAAAAAACGGTCATCATTATAGATAGTAGTATCATTATATATAATAATACTTATTATATTTAAAATCATTTCTGGTATACTTTTCCTCATGTATTTTCTTTTTAAAAATTTATTTCATTGACGTATAGTTGATTTACAATGTTGTATTAATTCCTACTGTATGCAAACTCAATTCAGTTATACAGCTATAAACATTCTTTTTTCCATATCCTTTTCCATTATGGTTTATCACAGGACACTGACTATAGCTCCCTGCACTATACAGTGAGATCCTGCTGTTTATCCATTCTGTATATAACAGCTTATGCTCATGCATTTTCTTGCTCTCTTCTCACCACTCTCTATAACCCAATTATAAAAGTATGAAATTACTTTTATCATCATCACTCTTTTAAAAACATCCAAATTCTCTAAGCAAAATATGTTTTAATATTATTTGTTATATTGAACAAGAACATTTCCTTTTTATACTTTAATTTTTGTAGTTACTTGGTTATTCTTTTAGTGAAAGGATTTTCTTAAGATGTGACATTTCTCTACAGAAATTTTGAGATATATGTATAACATACATATATAAATGTTTGTGGTTTCAATATCCAAAAATAATAACTAATAACTTCTAAAATTTTAATAATAATTACATTACTTCATGAGATAGGTACTTAAAAACAAACACACATTTTTACACTTAAAATTTACTTCCTAGTATGAAGTGTTACTACAGCGGAGTCCCTAAGTCATATCATAATATAGCATTGATTACTATCACTATTTACATTTTATTTATCCCAGAGCATATCCCATTTTAGAAAATGGTCTAGGTTTCATATCAAAGGATCAGCTGCATTAGACAATTTCTAACGTCCACCAGTGCTCAACAGATGATACAAAAATCTGAAGGGTGCCAGATCTAAGCCAAGAGACTTTAAGCAATAATACTTGTATTTTGACCAACAACTACACGTAACCAATTATAATGCCTTTCTAAACTTCAGAAGGGACAAAAAACCAAACCAAACAAAGCAGGTCTCCAAGCAGTTTTCTGTTAAAACCTGCCAATCTGAGACCCTGGTAATCCTTACTCACTGGGTATTTATCCCATAAAAATTGTGTGAGAATAAAGAGATAAAGAGACCAACAATACTTTTATCTACCTTTCCTAGGAAGCAAATTATTACTACCTTTGCTTCACCTACTGATAAAAGGAGACAGAATCTGAATACCAGTAACTTTATGCTGTTCTTCCTTTTGCATAAGAAGCATAAGTATGTCTGTACATTTTGCTGCTGGAGAAGGTTCTGATGAAACAGTTCTACAGTTCTGCAAGCTGAGATTTTTCAACCATATTGGAATGTCATGTGGCCACTGTGCCTTTGAAATATAGTGTTTCATTATTTTAACACAAGTTACATCTGTCCATTTTGGTTTTATTGGAAAGAATTCCACTAATGCAGCAAAATTTTAGTTACACAATAAGCCAGAAACCATTAATGACTATTTAAGTGGGCCCCTAGGAACATCCAGGTAAGGTGATACCTATCTTCCACTGTGTTTCTATTGACTCATTTTCCCCAACAACTTGGTCAAATAAATGATTTGTCCAATTCTACTCCATACTGAATATGTCTCTAGGGAAATCATCAGTTAGTAGCAACTTCTGGCCAGCTGTATGAAATATGCTTCCATAGACTGCAATTTGTTCAGTAAAAGTTTCCTTAAGCAAATTGATCTTGACCTCTTTTCAATTTCCGAAGCATCAACATTATTCTTTAAAAGTTACCAGTCAGATATATATTTAGACTATAGACATAAAAAAGTAGACTCTGCAAGAAAGAACGTGGTTTAGCCACTGATTATATGTTTAGTCTGTTTTAGTTTGTGCTTCCCGTGCGGTACTAGTGGCAAAGAATCTTCCTGCCAGTGCAGGAGATATAAAAGACATGGGCTTGATCCCTAGGTTGCGAAGATCCCATGGAGGAGAAAATGGCAACCACTCTAGTATTTCGCCAGTATAATCCCATGGACAGAGGAACCTGGTGGGCTAGAGTCCACAGGGTCAAAAAGGAGCCACGACTAAGCGTCTGAGCACATATTGTTTAGGTAAGGAAAATAATGCATCTCTCACAGTATGAAGATTAAATGAGGTAAATGCATGCATTCAATGACATTTCAGCTATTTAAGTGACATTGGTGGGAATTACTGGTCCAACACCTATTCTAGCTCTTCCAGATCAAATTATTGCAAAACTAGTTATACTTTGGGTATGGCCAAGAGAGCAGACTGGGAAGACCCTGAAGTTGCCTCTTCTCACAGGCATACCACAATTACATTTACAGTTATCTATGAGAACAGTCTGAAAAGTAGCACAAGAAGGAAGCACAACAAGAAGGGTGGGAGGGGAGGGGAGACAATATAGTCAAGACTCATACCCCTGGGTAGGCAACCCACAGATGGGAGGATAATGACAACTGCGCACGCTCTCCCAAAGGAGGGGTGAATTCAAGCCCCACATCAGACTCCCTCACCTGGGAGTCCTGCACCAGGAAAACGAGCCTCCAGGATGTCTAGCTTTGAAGGCCAGCAGGACTTATGGTAAATGTGGGAGAACTTGAGAGCTGAAGAGACTCTACTCTTAACAATTACACATAAAATCTCACATGCTCCCAGTCCCAGCACAGAGGCCATAATTTGAAAGGATCCTGGATCAGACCTCCTTGCTGATCTTGGAAAGCCTCTCAAAGAGGCAGGAGGCAATGGGGATTTCCCTGAGGACACAGATGCTGGTGGCAGTCATTTGGGGAGCTCGTTCTGCCATGAGGACAATGCGCTGGCAAGTACCATGTTGGAGTTCTGTCCCTAGCCTATCAGAACTGGCAGCTTACAAGCCCACCAGCAGGCTGGCATCAGTGCCAGCACCAAGTTCCATGCATCAGCTCTAGGACTGCAGCCCCCTGCAGCTGGCTGCCCCTACCAGTGGATAAGCATCAGCCCCAGAATCCAGCAGACTGTTCAGCAAGCCACACTGGGACTCATCCCTGCCCACCAGAAGGGTAGGCGCCCACCATGCAAGACAGGACCTGGCAGCCAACCAGCCTGGTGTCCACTTTTGCCTGCCAGTCCCACCACAAGAGAAGGGTCCTCTAGGAGTAAATATACAGATTTCGTGACCAGGCGAATATGCTTCTCAGTCCAATAGGACATGACCTGTGTAAGGCTACTTCTCCAAGTTCAGGAAATTGACTTTGGAGCACATAAATGCATCTAATTAATAAAAAAGAAACACAATAATAGTGGGAGATTTTAACACCCCAACTCATCAATGAATAGATCATCCAGACAGAAAATGAATAGGAAAATTGAACTTAAAGGACATATTAGATCAGATGGATGTATATATCAGTTCAGTCGCTCAGTCGTGCCTCACTCTTTGCAGCCCCATGAACTGCAGCATGCCAGGCTTTCCTGTCCATCACCAACTATATATGTATATAACATATACACCTTCCATCCAAAAGCAGCAGAATGCATGTTCTTTTCAAGTGCACAGGAAATACTCTCCAGGACAGAGCATATCTAGGTCACGAAATCAGTCTTAATAAATATAAGACTGAAACCACATCAAGCATCTTTTCTGACCACAATGTCATGAAACTAGAAATCAACTACAAGGAAAACAAACTTCAAAAAACGTAACATATGGAGGCTAAACAACATGTTACAAAACAACCAAATGGATCACAGAAGAATCAAATTGGAAATTAAAAAATATGTGGATTCAAATGCAAATAGAAGCACCATAATCCAAAATCTATGGAACACAGCAAAAGCAGTTTTAAAGGGAAGTTCATAGCAATACAAGCCTACCTCAGAAAATAAGAAAAATCTCACATAAACAATACAATGTTACACCTGAAGAAAACAAGAAAAAAAGAGCCTAAAACTGATTAAAAAAAAAAAAAGCTAAAAAAGGAGAAAACACAAAACCCAAGGTTAATAGAAAGTAATAAAATATAAAGTTCAGAGCAGAAATAAATAAAAGAGATTAAAACACAATAGAAAAGATCAATGAAACTGAGAGCTAGTTCTTAGAAAAGACAAAATTGATAAATCTTTAATCAGACCCATCAAGAGAAAAAAGAGAGCCCAAATAGAAATTTAAAAAAGAGAAATCACATCAACTCCATAGAAATGCAAAGGATCACATAACATTACTACAAACAAGTATATGCCCATCAAATAAGCTCCCTAGAAGAAATAATTTTTTAAAAAATGTACAATCTCGTCAGACTGAATTAGAAGAAGGAGAAAATATAAACAGACTAATTCCCAGTAATGAAACAGAATCAGTAATCAAAATACTCTCCAAAAATAAAGTTTCAGGATTGGACAGCATCACAGGTGAACTCTGGCAAACATTTAAAGAAGAGCCACACCTACCCTTCTCACACTATGAGGCCAGCACCACCCTGGCAGAAAAGACAGATGAAGACGAAAGAAGAAAATTATAGGCCAATATCACTGATGAGCACTGATATAAAAATTCTCAATAAAACATTATCAAATTGAATTTTTTTAAGTTCAAATAGTATTTAATTTTATTATTTTGTTTGCTTGTTTGTTTTATTTTTAAATATAAATTTATTTATTTTAATTGGAGGTTAATTACTTTACAGTATTGTATTGGTTTTGCCATGCATCAACATGAATCTGCCACAGGTATACACGTGTTCTACATTAAATGGATCATAAACCATGATCAAGTGGGATTTATCCCAGAGATGCAAGGACACTTCATTATCTCCAATTTAATAAATGTGACATACCACGCTAACATAATGGAGAATAAAAATCATACAATTTCCTTAATAGATGTAGAAAAAGTATTTGACAAAATTCAACATTCATTTATGATAAAAACTCTTAACAAAGTGGTATAGGCAAAACATACCTCAACATAAAGCCATATATGAAAAACCCATAGCCAAGTCATACTTACTGGGGAAAACCTGAATGTATTTTCTGTGAGATCATGAAAAAAACACAAATGACCACTCTTACCAATTTTATTCAACATAACGCTGGAAGTCCTAACGACAGCAATTAGACTAGAAAAGAGATAAAAGGGTCCAAACTGAAAAAGAAGTAAAGCTGCCACTATTTGCAGATGACATAATGCTGTATACAGGAAAGTGAGAGTGTATGAAACTCAAAAGATTTTGTACAGAGAAAAAACTGTCAGTAAAGTGATAAAGCAGACTGAGTGAGTGAAAATTTTTTCAAACAATATATTTGATAAAGGGGTAATATCTAAAATGGGGCTTCCCTAGTGCCACAGACTGTCAAGAATCTGCCTGCAGTGCAGGAAACCCAGGTTTGATCCCTGGGTCAGGAAGATCCCCTGGAGAAGGGAATGACAACCCACTACGGTCTTCTTGTCTGGAGAACTCCATGGATAGAGGAGTCTGGTTAGCTACAGTCCGTGAGGTCACAAAGAGTTGGACACAACTGAGCAATTAACATTCACACTTTCACTGTCTAAAATATACAGAGAAATCATACAGCTCAACATCAGACAGACAAGCAACCTGATTTAAAAAAATGAGAAGAGAAACAAAAATGAAAAGAGGACCTGAGTAGACACTTCTCCAAATAAGACGTACAGATGACTAACAGACACCTTAAAAGATGCTCAGTATCACTAATCACCAGGAAAATGCAAATTAAAAAAAACCACAACGAGATATTGCCTCATACCTATCAGAATGACTTTTTTTTTTTTTAAGTAAAATAACAAGTGTTGTCAAGGATGTGAAGAAAAGGGAACCCTCTGCACTATTGTTAGGAATGTAAATTGGTACAGCCACTATGGAAAATAGTGGAGTTGAGTATGGATCACAAGCTGTATGAGTCGCAAGCTGGAATCAAGATTTCCAGGAGAAATATCAGCTCCCTCAGATATGCAGATGGTACTACTCTAATGGTAGAAAGCAAAGAGGAGCTAAAAAGCCTCTTGATGAGGGTGAAAGAAGAGAGTGAAAAAGCTGGCTTAAAACTCAACATTAAAACATCTGAGATCATGGCATCAGGTCCCATCACTTTATGCCAAATAGAAGAGGAAAAACAGAAGCAGTTACAGATTTTCTTTTCTTAGGCTCCAAAGTTACCGTGGATGGTGACTGCAGCCATGAAATTAAAAGGCACTTGCTCCTTGGAAAGAAGCAATGGCAAACATAGACAGCATATTCAAAAGCAGAGACATCTCTTTGCCGACAAAGTTACATATAGTCAAAGCTATGGTTTTTCCAATAGTCATGTATGGATGTGAGACTTGGACCATACAGAAGGCCGAGCACTGAAGAACTGATGCTGGAGAAGACCCTTGAGAGTCCCTTGAACAACAAAGAGATTAAACCAGTCAATCCTAAAGGAAATCAGTCCTGGATATTCATTGGAAGGATTGATGGTAAAGCTGAAACTCCAATACTTTGGCCACCTGATGCAAAGAGCTTACTCATTGGAAAAGACCCTATTGCTGGGAACTATTGAAGGCAAAATGGGAAGAGGACAGCAGAGGGTGAGACAGTTAGATAGCATCACTGACTCAGTGGACAAGAATTTGAGCAAATTCTGGGAGACAGTGGAGGACAGGGAAGCCTGGCGTGCTGCAGTCCATGGATTCCCAAAGAACTGGACACGATTTAGTGACTGAACAACAACGTGATCCAGTAATTCCACTTCTGGGCTTTTCCGCAGAAAACTAAAGACACTAATTTAAGAAGTTATATGCATCCCATGTTCATTTCAGCATTATTGACAATAGCCAAGATATGGAACCAACCTAAGTATCCATAAATAGTTGACTAAAGAAGATATGGTATGTATACACACATGTAGACACACACACACACCACTGTGGAATGTTATTCAGCCATAAAAAGAATGAAATTTTTATTTTTGTGACAAGACGAATAGGCCTAGAAGATGTTATGCTAAGTGAAATGTCAAAGATAGATAAATATGATATGATTTCATGTTTATATGGAATCTGAAAAAGCAATCCAATACAGCAAACCAGAAACAGGTTCATAAATACAGAGAACAAACTGGTGGTTGCCAGAGAATGGAAAAGGTGTGTGAAGTGAAGAGGTACAAACTTCCAGTTATAAAACAAATAAGTCACAGAGATACAATGTACATTATAGGGGATATAATCAGTAATGCTCCAATAACTTTGTATAGTGACAGATGGCAACTAGATTTACTGTGGTGATCATTCTGAAATGTGTAGAAATTTGGTCATTGTTGTATACTTGAATCTACTGTAATTTTGTGAGTTTATTATACTCAATAAAAAGAAGTCAGTCAGACAATGGCGCCCACCACCGCCAGTGTCCACGTGGTAACAGGAGCTCCCAAGAACGGCTACAGCCAGGGTCTGTGCCCCTGCGGTGAGTCACAGCCACCTCCCACCTCGACTCTCCACGACCAAAGGAAATTCCTGGACCTTGGAACGTCTGCTGTTTCAAAAGAAGCAAGAGTTCCTAAAGAGACCACAAGTTAACTCAGAGTCTTGAAATATAATATATAGCTGCTGAAGCACCAGTCATCATCTCTGTGTTTCAGGAAGGAGCAGAATTAAGGCAAAAGATTTTTGGTCGTGACCAACAGTTCCTCTTTTAAGGATTCTTCCTGGATGTCTCACCCAACAACTTTTGTTTATTTCTCATTAGAAAGATCTTGGTCACATGGTCACCATAGCTATAAGAGAAGCTGAAAATATGGTATTTGGTACCCTGAATAAAAATTGGGGTTCTACTGCTGAAAAATATTAGTCGTACTTTGACCTCCCTATAAACACTGTGCTTAGATATAGTCTACAAGTGAGAACTGTTCTACCATTTGCCGTGTAGACTTGGGCAACTCCTTTAGCTTTTTTGTATCTCAGTCTCCTAATCTGAAAGTTTAATAAGATGGTCCCCTTCATCTCTAAAATGCGCATAATTTATGACACTGTCGATGAGTATATTAACTAGGGGTGGCTGACATTACTAAATATTCATAGTATTCCATTTCAACTGACCCCTCTTGATACTCAGTAATGTACGCACAACTTAGTACATTACTTAGAGTAATTATCTCAAAGCCTCATCAGTCTCCTCAAGTCCTCATGCTATTCCACCATCACACCGGGCAGGTATGGACCCAGACTAATGAAATCTTCAAGTAGACACAGCCCAGCTCCTAGCAACGTGCTGGTAAGAAGCAAGAAGCACCATGAAGATACCTCTCAGGATAGTTGTTGGTACTATCTATGTGATCCTGAAGAGCCACTACATGCCTGCTGATGAGGAAAATCACCGTTTGGAATGCAACGCTTTTTCTACAGTTTGATTCATCTGTCATTTTTTTCACATGCATCTGTTTGAAGACCAAGTATTGGAAATAGACAAAAATGTGACCGAAAAAAAGGTTGATGGTGTACCCATTATGTTAATTAAATTCTACTCCCTTATTTTTGTTCTAAGAAATTGCTAAATGATCTAAGTGTTAAAATTAAATGGTTGGTCCTGAGAGTAGGGCCATTTCACAGTAACAGTAGAATACAGAGAATATGTTAAAATTAGAATAAGCTAAAAAAGCATTATACACTCTGACCAAGGTGGGAAAATTAGCTGAAATATCTGCCAAGATAAAATGGAAAGTTCTAAGATACCAGATGTCTCTGTGGGTTCCAAATTTGGAATTCTTTGTCACCGTTTAAATCTTCCTTCAGAAGTATCAAGACTTACGATGCATGTGGTTTGGCATATGGGCTGTTATTTTGCGTTTCTAGACTCTGAGTCTGCCTTTCAATCAGCATCCAAGCTATTTTGCTAAGTTCTATGATATCTTAGGATATATGGCTCTCAAGAACATGGAGGCAAGAAATAATGACATGTTCTTTCCCTCCTTCATTCTATTATGAAGATCTGCAGAAAAGATTTAGGGCCCAAGGAAACAGAACCATTTATCCTTCATCTCTTTCTGGAAGCCCTTGTGAATATTTTTTGTGTGTGAAGGAAAGAGCTTTCATTTTTTTAATATTAAATTATCACAGAGGGCAGTCTGGGATCATCCTCTCTAGTCATCTCTCTTTAGCTCCAACCCTCCCTGAACTTCCCCACTGAGAACCAGCTAGACCACTTGTACCTGATTTCAGGTGGTCAAGACAATGGGACAATGTAATATGAAAACATTATTCACTCAGAAATGAGAGTTAAACTGAAAATGAACAAGTGGTGGGAGATGAAAGGACAATTAAAATCTAGAAGGGCAAGACCTCTAATACAAAAGATAAAAGAAGCACCCATTTAAAAACCAAAACATTAATTTTCATTTACATCTCATTTTTCTTGACTAGGATGGCAGGAATACTTGGGACTGTTAGCTAGATATAATATATTACGTTGGTGGAAAATTACTGATTTGTAAACATCACATAGCACCCTTAAACATGCCTAACTTAAAGTTTGTCTGCATTTTCAATTGTTTAGAAATCAATTTTCTAAACAAAAATAAAGTCTAAATGGATACTTCAGACTTTTCAATACTTTCAACTTATCAATATCATATGAATAATATGAAATGCCTAAAAAAAAAAATCCCTTTCTTCTATCTGTGAAAAAAACCTGCTACAAAAAATTGAGGTTAGAACTGTTTTCTATATCAATGTGCTAAAATGTGATTTTTAAAATAGTGACAAACCTCCTTGGAAAATGACTTCTATAATGAAAAATCAATTCTGGCAGGATCATTGTACATATAGTTAAACATTCATGGGCAAGGTAGAGCAGCCTACAGAGTGTTTAAAAGCAGAAACAAGAGAGCATAAATGTCCTACATCATAAACTGTATCCTGGCAGAAGCTAATGGGTCCTGAATTTAGAGAAGATAACCAAAAGTTACCAGATAAACAGAGTTTTCCTCCTCTTTATTTTGCACCCCAATAGAAGCAGCCATAGGGGAGAAAAATGTTTTTTAAAAAGATAAAAGCATAATTTGAAGGTAGAATCTCTTAAGTTTAACAAAAATGAGCTGAGAACGCATATAAAGGGGAAGCTGTGAATTGTATGTGGCAAGCTATGGAATGGTGAGTTAAAACTGCCTTTCTCTCCAAATCCATAACGAGGAGGTTTTCTGATTGGAAGACTTAAAACCCAGGTGAACATTCAGAATATTCCCACTGCTGAGTCATATAAAATGGAGAGAGATGTCATGGAAGCCACAGCTTGGGAAACCAGCAAAACTTACTCAACAGCCTTTCCCTTTTCTTCTCTGCCATAAAGAATCAATGATCATGTTGGGAGAGGACAGTGTGTCTACAAGCTCAGCCCCAGGAGTTGTCTCTGGCTTATTTAATACAATGCTAGCAATCATAGCCTCCTTTGCTAGTTAACTGTCAGGCTAATATTCTGTGCATCTTTTGGGCAGCAATGGGGGACCATGTGATCCAATTCTCCCAATAAGTTACAAAGGAAAGCCTAATAAAAAGTCTGGGAGAGACTGGTCTTCCTGACACAGGAAAAGCCATTTTTCCCCAGCCCATTCTCTAAAGCAAACATGAAGTTGTGAGATCCTGCTTCCTCAGTAGCCAGCTTGTAGCTTAAGGACCAAAACATCCACAAGCTGAGGATGGCAGAGAAGAAAGATGGAAAACTAGTTCCTTGATGTGAACTTTGGGGTTCTTAACCAAATCCAGAGCCACCTACTCCCTGAATTCTCACTCTGTAGGAAAATTAAAGGCCTTCATTTTTGAGTCACAGTTAGTTGAGAATGGTGTAGCTTGCAGCTGAGTGACGCCAACTGAGAGGAACATAAGGACTGTAACAGTAAGAGGATTCTACGATTCTATGGCTGGAGAGTCACCACGAACTTTTCAAGGGCCACCATGGAGAAGTGAGTGCAGACCAAGATATAAAGTTCCCCTAAGAAACAGAGGACGGGGATCATGTTCAGGGGTCCATCTTTCTGACTTCCACCTCTGATAATGAAGCTTTCCACAATCAGTTGTGAGAGGGCACATGCTGTTCATTAGCAGAAGCAATCCCAGAGATGGAAAAATGCTGGTAAAATAGTCAGCAAATTCTTCAATCAGTTCTGTATCATGCCTGTGACATTTTATTTCATTTGGCATTTCTATCAATAAGTTTATGAGAAACAGACATTTGTTTCTAAGAGACATCGGGGAATTCAGTAATGCCTAAAGATTTTCTAAATGATGGTTCCTGTGTATTGAGCCTCACATATGTTTCATGGTTTCATTTAAATATATGTGTGTAGACACACAGAAACATGCTGAGATACACAAAGACAGATTGTATTTAAAGATTTAATTCTCCTTAGACTCTAAATTTTTCAAAGGCAGTGAGTGTCCACAGTTTAATGCACTTAACTGGAGAACTAGTACTAATAGACAAAGAGGAAACTTCCAAAATCAGATAAATATTCACTCGTGCTATGACAAACCTAGACAGCATATTAAAAGACAAAGATGTCACTTTGCTGACGAACGTCCATCTAGTCAAAGCTGTGTTTTTTCCAGAAGTCATGTATGGATGTGAGAGTTGGACCATAAAGAAGGCTGAGCACCAAAGCATTGATGCTTTTCAGCTGTGGTGTTGGAGAAGACCCTTGGACTGAAAGGAGATGAAACCAGTCAATTCTAAAGGAAATCAGTCCTGAATCCTCAATACAAGGGCTGATGCTGAAGCTGAAGCTCCAATAACTTGACCACCTGATACGAAGGGCTGACTCATTGGAAAAGACCCTGAGGATGGGAAAGACTGAAGGTAGAAGGGGAAGAGAGCAGCAGCAGGTGAGAATGTTGGAGAGCCTCACCGACTCAGTGGACATGAACTTGAGCAAACTCCAAGAGACACTGAGGGACAGGAAGGCCTGGCGCGCTGTAGTCCATGGGGTCTCAAAGAGTTAGACAAGCCTTCACGACTGAACAATTCGCTTTATACTGCAGACACATCGTATTATCTAGGTTTTTGCATAACTTCTTATATTCAGTATAATGTTTTGTGTTTCCTTTAATATCTGAGGAATTAAAAAAAGAGTGATGCTAATAAAATGTCAATATAAATAAAATTAAAATGCAGTTCTCTGCATAACTTGAAGCTGTTTCATCAGGCCTTCATTCTCACTTTGACTGTGTTATCAATATGGGATAGTACAAATTTTCTTAGCTCTTCCTTTCCTAGAAAAGACTCGACCAATGCTGAACTTCGGTCTTTATCCTTTTGCCTTATTATGAGTATGAAAAGTAGGTTGGAGCATCTTTTTTTAGAACAAAAAAATTTTCACACTTGCATAACTCATGCAGCTGAAGTGGCCTGAAATCAACAGTCCCCAGAAAAGTAACTTTGAAAAGACACTGAGGCTGAAAAGCACTAACTGCAAAGAAGTACTTTGAAAAGAATAGTAAGGAAAATCTCCTGTGAAACTATACGGCAGAAGTAAAAATACCTCCAATGAGAAGATGTTCACTTTGGAAGCTTTATGGTTTCGAAAATTTTATACATCCAAGTTTTTTAATACCTAAAGTTTTCCTGAGATTACAGATGTTTAAGTCTCCCAAATCAGTTTTGCAATTCTTGGTAGGAAAATTTGATTTCCAGAATAGCTTTCTCACTGAATAAAGTATTAGGACAATTAGTTGGCAGAAGAAATAAGCAAGGATTGAGCATGTCTAAGTCCCCCAAAAAGGGTAAAGGAAAGGTTGGAGACAGAAGCAAAAAGCAGAGGAAAGGAAGAGGCAAGTGCATTGGGTTTTGAGAAGCAGGAGAGTCAACAGGTAGGCAGTAAGTGTAGGGGGCAGGAGATGAGGCATGATTTAGGCAGGCTGGCTCAAAAACTTGAGAAAGGGTTTCCTCTCCAAGGGCGAGAATAAAGTCCTCTCTCCATCTCTTTCTGTCTCTGACTCACATTTTTCTCTCTCTGTTTCTCTGTATCTCTGTCTCTCTCTTTGTCTATCTGTCTGTCTCTCTCTCACACAAACACACACACACACAAGAGAGGCCAGTGGAAGGACCCTGTTCTGCAATTCCTATAGGATCTGGTCTAGAACAAAGAAAGGCTGTAGTGTCTGTGCGTGGGCAGTTAAGGGGAGCCTTTTTGAGTGTTCCCAAGAAAGCATGGCTGCTAACAGGCTCCCAGGTTCCCCTGGGACAAGGCCTTGGGCATGTCACTGTCTGATTATGGCAGTTATCTCTCTTACGTTCCCACACAACCCTCTGAAGACTTGTGGGAATTCCATTTTCCCTTTTTCTTTTTCTTATTTGGAAAATATTGCCATGTCTGTGTTCACTTCCTGTGTTCTTATTCCTGGGCTGAGTCTTGCTGCCCCTTCCTCTTACACAGGCCTAGGAGGCCTCTGCCTCCTTCCCTCTGCTGGTGGTTGTTTATAACACAGAGCCTGCTTTTCTCTTTTATCCCCTTCATCAAACAACTTCATTACCTACATTTGCCTATGGTCATATAATGCTAACGAAACCCTGAGATCTCACCCACCAGGGTGTGCTCAGTTACGAATACAAACCAGGGTGATCTTCAATCACCTGACCCAATCTCAAGTGATTCTTTGTCCTTGGAGCTCTGAAGACTGTCACTAACTATAGACTGAGGTTCATCAATGAAGACCCTTGGCTAAAAACACTCTGCCCAACTTGAACATAAAAAGATCTATTGGAAGAATATAAGGGTAGAATTGATATATTCCCAGAACTGACAGAAGAACAGAGGAATAAAGCTCTGTCCTGGACAGGAAAGAGAGTTTAGGGGACTAAGAAAGATAAATCTCGGCAGTGGCCTCATCTTAGGGACATCCACGTCATCATGAGCGAGCATCAAAGACCACTCTTTTATTTGATTCAATTAGTTATGATTCAAGGGGCCAATAAAGACCTTCTGATGGGCTAAACAGAGGTCACATGCCTTCTCGTGGCCAAAGAGAATGAGGAGAGAGCCTCCAGTTCCATCAAGCTCCAGAGTAAGAGACATAAACCTGGATTTTCCTGCCCTGAAAAAACATACACACAGAAGAGAGATGATTCCCAAAAATAAGATTACGATCCTGTGGCAAGTTATGAAGGAATGCTGAGCCTCCCAAAGTTATAAAGATACATTACACAGGGCTCCCTTTCTGCTTTTACATAAAGGTATTTTCTAAGGTTCCACAGTGCTGGCACCTTGTAGATGCTTTATATCTATTGACTGAGTGGGATACCACCATCTCCCAGAGGTCCTGATGAAGGGTGGTCCTGGGCCAGATTATCCGAGAGATGGTTAATGTTCAGAAAAGATCCCCTTCTGGAGCCTCAGTCTAGGGCTATGCCCAACCAATCCCTAAGGCAGAAAGGTCCAAAGAAAGATGTGGAGTAAAGGAAAACCTGGAAAAGATGAGGATCAAGGCAAAAATATCTATCCATTTCTCTCTCTTTCTCTTTAGCTGTATATCAAATTTTACTTTTATTGCCTGCCTTTGGCAGAACAGACTCTAAGTGTTTTTTTACAGCAGATTATTGCAATATCACAAATATTAAAAAAGATCACAGTACAATTAACCCTGAAGAGTTGATAAAACATTCACTACTGGGATTCAATTTGTTTGGCCATTACAGTGTATTTTCTTTAGGGCCTTTCCAAAAATAATCTTTTCTTTCTGTTCGATGGAACAAAGAGTTATCACTGGGAAAATGAAGATACTTTATAGCAAGCTCTTGGGGACCTAGCATTTAAGGAAGATTATGAACCCTTCATTGTTTCTATGATATCCCTCTATTATTTGCTGGACAATTACTCAAATATATTCTGGAATATAAACTTTTATGTAAGAACAGTTTTAAATAAAGAAACCTCTTCCTAGTTTTGTGACTAGTTGTGCCACTAAATAAAAGATATCTATTTTTTCATGAAAACTGATTATAATCATTAGTAAGTACTATTTTCATGTTCCTTTTCCTATCACTATTTCTACAAAAGTTGAAGCAAATGGTTGAAAGAAATTTTGTCAATCAGAATCCCTACTGGGCATCTCTTATTCCTAAACAATGCTAGAATAATCATTAATAATTGGCAGGTGAAGCAGAAGTACAAAATGTGATTATAATTATTATATTTTTATAATAATAAATGTTTAATTCTAACAATTTGGAGAATTATTTCAACATTATGTATGATCAAAGTTGATCTATGTATGCTGTAAGTCAGCTGATAAAAATTAAGAATATAAATTGGCAACCTGATTTCTTTTTTTTTTTTTTTTTACTCTAGAGAATATAATATCGCCTTATGGTTATTTGTACCTTCTGTCTGCTTCAGAATTAAAGTCACCTGGTCACTCAGCTCTTATAGTCCTTGTTGTGATTCAGTTAATAAGACGTACTGAAATTTTGAAGTTGAGTGCTGTGTTAGACAGAACAAGACATACAAAAGAGAATAAAATTCCCTGCCCACCAAGAGCTTATGGTCTGATAGAGTGAAAAGGTAACTACAATGAACAAGCCAAAAGAATAAGTGTTCAAGTGAGATGCAAAATTCTGTCTTCAACTATATAAAGGACAATCCTGTGGAGAAGGAGAAAATGTGTTTTCAACGTTGCCCAGTCTATCACAACATATATAAACCCACTCACTGGCCAGATGTCTGTAAAGGCCACTGGGTCATGGCTCCTGGGAAACCTCTGGTTTCAGATCTCTGTAAAATTGAGGGAAATAATGCTTCCAATCTGTTTTAGAGGCTTCTTCTGTGAATGGATCATCTGATATTTTAAAGAATCAACTTTTAGGAAGACACTATAAAAATGAAATTTGATTAGTCAATCTAACTCTTCAGTGTATGTAAAAATGTTTTGTGAACTTCCACACAGTACTTTATATAAAAGTCATCATAGGGTTGAAAATGTCACCTTATATTCTTTATAAACTCTATAAAGGAAAAAACTCTTATTTGAGAAAGGGTTTGTCTCAGGTACAGAATTAAAATGGGTAGAATTGGTAGTGCAAATGAAGACAGACCCATGCTCTGAGTGACCTCTTGTTCCTTTCCAATCCTTCCAAAGAATCACTACAGGTCTGAGAAACAAGATTATTGCATGTTACTCTATACATTTTTATTGAAAGCGTTGGTATCAAGCAAGCTCAGGGAGATGACGAAGGACGGGGGGAAGCCTGGTGTGCTGCCGTACATGGGGTCACAGAGTCAGGCACAACTGAGCGGCTGATCAATGAACAAGTTAATGGTGAAAAGTCAAGAATTAGTTGAAAGTTGGCAGGTAAAGCTTGATGGACCATATTAGGAAGAAAATGATGAAAAAATAAAGTTAAGAGGAGAGTAGGGTAACATAACAGGCATGATAGTCATTTTCAAGTATATAAAGGGCAGTCAAGTCGGACACGACTGAAGCGACTTAGCAGCAGTAGCAAGACCCTAGAAGTCAGTACTTGGACAAAAAAGTATGTGCAGAGATAAAGTGAGCAATTTTGGTTGATTAGGAGGAATATTTTCTAACTAGGATAACTTAACAAAATTGGAGTGGTATATCTTAGAACATAATAGTTTCCCATCACTGGTAAAATAGTTTTCCACTACTGGTTCAGATGGAGAAGGAGGAGAGAGAGAGGTAGGGAAGGGGGAGGAGGAAACAGTAGAATCCTTTGTTGAGATCCTCATCATGTGCCAGGCTCCACGTTAAGGGCTATACTTGTGTCATCTCAGGAAATCTTCCATATATACAACCATCTGTGTTGTATATTACTATTTCCATTCTATAAAAAACAACCCACAATCTGGGTCATGGAGGATATAAAAAACTTCCCCCAGGTCACACGGGCTCTATGCAGCTAAGCAGAGATTTAAATTTGACTCTGACTCCTAAGTCTATAATATTATACTTTCTTTCACTGGAAATGTTGTGTAAAAAATTTAAGCAGGTTTTCCCTGGGACAGGAAAATCAATGATCTATTGGTTTTGTTGTTCCTCTTTAACTTTCAAACTTGGAGATTATACAACTCAACAAATATGAGGCATAGATAGATTAAATGCTGGTGAATGCTATTGATTCTAGTGACTGCTAGAACTGTATTTAAAACCTACTTCCTGGATCTCTGCCAGCTCAATGCTCTGTTCACAATTAACATTCTGCCTTTCAAGTATGGATCCATGTATATTATAGGGAGAAGGAAAGGGTGAATCAACAACAAGGAAAAATTCTCATGGACTAAAGGTGAAAACAAGCAGAACTGGAAAGGGCAATTGGCCTCCCAAATGACAGGACAACCTGTTTTTTAAAAAGCATGCAGAAAATGATCTTGTTTTTCATAAGTATGTGAGAAAACGCCTTACAGTTTGAGAAAATCTGAAATGCTGAAAAACATGTATGTTAGATCCAACACACATTCAATTTCTCTTTGACCAGTAAGAAAATTTGAACGGTAAGAGTAATATGATAATTCTTCCCTGGACTTGTTAAACTCTTTGCTAGGTGATCTGTCTCATACTCAGCATTTCTCATTTCTTTCCATATTTGTTTTGACTTTAAAGTACTTTTGCATTGTTTCACATCAAATCTTCATAATAAACCCGTTCAATAAATAAAAAATGTTATTAGCCTGTATTTCATAAGTAAGGAAATTAAGGCCCACAGAGGTGATTGAGATGAGTCAAAGTCCCATAGCTGGTGCACGACCCAACTGAGACCAGGTACACGTGCCAACTCACAGAGCAATGCTCTTTCTCTGGCACCACATTGACTTTCTAGACTACAGAACAGGGTAACACAGAGGTCTTCAAAAGCAAGTACAATATGTATATGGATGTCTTGTAGTACATTTCCTTTATAATCTACTTTGTTTTTCAAAAGAGAATCTAACTTAAAGCATTATAAGTATCACAATTACTTAATCCATCTAGGTAGTATTTTTTATGTGAACCACGTTTAAAGTCTTTATTGAATTTGGTACAATATTGCTTCTGTTATGTTCTGGGGTTTTTTGGCCATGAAGCTTGTGGGATCTTCACTGCATAACCAGGGATCGAACTCTCACCCCCTGCACTGGAAGCAGATTCTTAACCACTGGACCACCAGGGAAGTCCTGCATCCAGGTAGCATTTTTATGCCTCAAATTTACATCTGTTTAAGGTATAAATGGCATCATCAACCCAATAGACACGAGTATGAGCAAACTCCAGGATATAGTGAAGGACAGGGAAGCCTGGCATGCATCAGTCCGTTGGGTTGCAAACAGTCAGACATGACGGAGTGACTGAACAACAAAGGTAACTTAGAAATAAAGACAAAAGCACATATTTGCAAACTTATATATGTAGACTAACCTATATGATCATTTATAAAAAGAAAAGATTGCTAGATAAAATCACCAAGTAGGCTACATTTACAAGGAAATGGGAAGAGACACATTTGTAATTTTAACAGGATTCAATGGCATATCCCAGTTGAACATGATTTTTAATTCGATGTTGTATTGTGTTTATAAATATCTACTTATAGGTCAATAATTACGAATTGAAGACAGTGGTTTTCTCAAGGGCAGTGAGGTAGACATTGTGTGCACCAGTAGACCAAATACATTTGTAGACCTTAGGGTCAGAAGAAACAGATTCTACCATGAATGAACACCAGGAAAGCTTGAGGGTTTGAAAGGCTATCATCATCTTTCATGAGGTCAGGGAATCCAAACTCCCTAAGAAGGCAGAACGGTAAGGAAAGGAAAAACTGGCTTGTATCAGTTGGAGATGGCAGGTTAAAACTCTGTTTTCAACCTACTTGTTTGCACATAGTAAAAACTCTAGAGGGACAGTCTCCCCATCCACTTTGAATTGCTAAAGCAAGCATGCTGAAAAGAAGGAACCATTTGGATTATTTCTCTTATCAACAGAAAATAAACTTCGCTTATAAAAACTAGAGACCACAAAGATTACCATTCATAACACTGTAGGAGAAAATTCTGCTTCTATGTTCCCCCAAAAGTCTATAAAAACAATTTAGGAACTAAAAATCATGTCAAAATCTTAAATGTAAGCAACAGATTGCTAAAGGTTATAAGCTAATTCTAATACATGTTGGATATTCGCTTTCTTGAGGGTGATGGAATATAATGAACAACCTTGGGACATTCTAACCAATGGTTGTGAAGGCTGAGTTTCCCAGGTAACAACACAATAGATGCTCTAGAAAACTGGAATAAACCAACAGGGAAGAAGTAATTTTAAATGAAATCATACCGAGGAAAGATACTACTCGACACGGTCTTCATTGTATATATATATATTAAAATGAAATAGTACCGAGGAAAGATACTACTCGACATGGTCTTCACTGTATATATAGCCCACTCCTTTTTAAAATAAAATACTCCAAGAAGAAAATTTATAAAACCTAATAACAAAAGAACATATGTAGATCCTGGAAGCATCCACTGAGCTAAGAGGCAAGAAATTAAAAGTGTATACGTACTCCCTATCTTGCTGCTGCTAAGTCACTTCAGTCGTGTCCAACTCTGTGTGACCCCATAGACGGCAGCCCACCAGGCTCCCCCGTCCCTGGGATTCTCCAGGCAAGAACACTGGAGTGGGTTGCCATTTCCTTCTCCAATGCATGAAAGTGAAAAGCTAAGTTGCTCAGTCATGTCCAACTCTTTGCGACCCCATGGACTGCAGCCCTCCAGGCTCCTCCATCCATGGGATTTTCCAGGCAAGAGTGCTGGAGCGGGGTGCCATTGCCTTCTCCACTCCCTATCTTAAAGATGACTAAATAAAAGCTCTCTGGGGTTAAGGATTTCTTAGATCTCCTGCACTGACAAGTGGATTCTATACCACTAGCGCCACCTGGGAAGCCCAAGAGAGAAGAAAATTTCCCAAGGTTATGCCACTGGCAAATGGTAGAACTCATTCGACCTAGTTCTCAGGTCAGTTCACACCGAGATGCCTATGCCTACCCCTAGACCTGGGGCTGAAACATGTCAGGGGCCAAGCGGCCACCTGTGTGAATGGAAATTTCCTAATTTGTTTCACTCAGGCCCTTCAGTATGTGGATCCAGTAGATTAGGAGAAGGGACTGGGCTCTAGAAACAGATGTGGTGCTTAAGCCATGGGTTTTGGTACCAGAGATTATTAAAAAGCAAGAAGACCAAAGAGGTAACAGAGTCCTGGGAAATATGCATAGTTAAGAGCGTCAAAGGGAGAAAACAACAGGGGAAAACTTAGCTTCCAAGCAAGAAGACCAAGAAGGAAAGCCCTGAGTGTTAGAAGAAAACTCCAGAAAAAAACTAGATTTATAAAAGTCCAATGAGGAGACATTTCAGGAAAGGAGTGGCAACTTTGCAAAGTATGACAGAAAGTTCAAGTATTATCGCACAATTTTCATAGGATAAAATACTTATAGGACAAAAACCAACCTCAGAAACTCATTTCTATACCTAAAAACAAAAACTCCCAGACCCTCCAGATTATGAGATTGTAACCCAAAGTAGACAAGACCCTTGGAAATGTTTTTTTCAACTTAATGTTTATGAAGAAACTACCATACCTGAGCCTGGCCACAGATCCTGTGGATAGGAAGTGAGACCACACAGATCTCTTCCATTCTCTGTGCATCATCTAATGTTCCAGCCCTCTTCAAACTTCCTTCGCTCAGTCACTGTTTACAGTGCCCCTAAGGTGTGTCTCACCTGAGCTCCCAGAGCCATCCTTTCATCTCCCACGCCCATCAGTTTCTTCCTCCCTTGCTGCTCATTGCCCTGGTGATATCTGATAATAATATCAGAAATAACAATTCCCATTTATGGAGTATTGACTTTATGTGCCTTACTTTTAATCCTCAGAGCAGGCTCAGAGAGGTTAGGGAAGTTGCCCAAGGCTCCACGTAGGGAAGGAGCAGAGCCAGGATTCCCACCAGTCTGTCTGGCACCCCAGCCTGCCTCCCTACCACTGCACCATACATAGAACCCCTGTGAAGATAAACCACAGCCAACTTTGCTCCCAGGGGCAGGACTGGTACAGCTCCTGTGAACACTGTGAACACGACTTCCCTGCTTTAATGTCGGAAGACACTGTCTTCTCTTTTTTTATTATTAATTTTATTGGAGTATATTTGCCTTACAATGTTATGTTAGTTTCTGCTGTACAGCAAAGTGAATCAGCTATGTGTATGCTTATACCCCCTCTTTTTTGGATTTCCTTCCCATTTCGGTCACCACTATCCTCTCTTCTATATCTAGGTGTAGGCTAGCAATCTTCGTCTGGAAAGGTTATTATGTTTGCTTCATTCACAAATAATGACTCTAAGTGGCACTTTCATATCCCATCGCTGACAATAATGCAAGCACAGTTCCTCATCAAAGACTCCCCCGTCATTTTATGAAGTAAGGCCTGGGGAGCCAGCCCCAGTGGACCCATGAACTTGTTCAGGCACGTGTGAATCTAAAAGAGAACAACCTAGACCCAAACTAAAATCATTGTCACATACAAATCTGCTCAAAATTTAGTTGGATGGTTTTCAAATACTGAGCTGCAAAGAAATTTGAGCTTTAAGAAAGGGAGACAAGTTTATAAAATATGACTTACAGGACAAACAGCACTGCGGGCTACCATAAACAGAGAACACAGGTCCTCAGCTTGGGACAGACTGGGAAAAACTGAAAAGGATCTGTCTTTTAGCAAGAGACGTCTTAAAATGCTTAAATACTCAAAAGATATTAGCCTTAAGGAAGGAAGAATTGGTTCAAAGGGCCAGTTTAGGGTGATCCAGAAATTAGAGGGAAAGCTAAGCAGAGTTTTATCAATAAAAAGCTTCAGCTAATCATAATTTATAACTTAAATTGTGAAAATATCTCTATTTTCTCTGAGAAAAATCATTAGCTAATCAACCTAGTCTTATTTTCACTGCAGCTACCCAAAACTTCAGTGCCAAGTTTGAGGCTTAATTATAGCAACAATAATTAACAATATGGATCTTTACAGGCAATGTCTTTATTCCTTTTTTCCCTTCTAGAAAGTGTACATTTATCTTATTCCTATTCAGGACAGAGGAGCCTGGCAGGCTACATTCCATGGAGTCGCAAAGGGTTGGACACAACTGAGCAACTAACGCTTCCACTTTCTTTTAAACTCTGGGGGACAAATTTTCATTGCAGACAAATAATGGTGAAGGATTGACAGACGATGATAGGTAAGTAGATATAATGATGACTAAGAGATCAAAGACAAATTGGTACTGAACAGGAAGAAACTTGCCAGGCTTTGTGACTCATTGTGGGAATGTGGGAGATAAAAAAAAATTAAAAAGAATTAAAACCAATTCCCAAGTTTTCTAGCTGGTGACTGGAGACAAGGTGGTATCAATCCAGACTGAAAATACATCCTGAGGTGTATTTTGGGGAGGATAATGAGTTCAGTTTGTACATGTTGAGTTTGAAAGACCTGGAAATATCCAGTAGGTAAGGCTTCTCTTATAGCTCAGTTGGTAAGGAATCCTTCAATGCAGGAGACCCTGGTTCAATTCCTAGGTCAGGAAGATCTGCTGGAGAAGGGAAAGGCTACCCACTCCAGTATTCTGGCCTGGCGAATTCCATAGACTGTCCATGGGGTCCCAAAGAGACGGGCACAACTAAGCGACTTTCACCTTCAGTTAAAAATACAACTCTAAAGCTTGGAGAAATGTTCTGAATGGATGTATGGATTTTTTTTTTTTTAAGCTGCAGTATAAAGAATGAGGTTTAACATGAGAATGAAAGCAATCACCCAGGAGAAACTCCCTACTTCCTGGACTTAACTATAATCAGAGTAGAAACGATCCAAGAGCAGAATCCTTATACACTCATACTGAAGGGGAAAACAACATAGGAAATTGGCAAAAACCTCTGAGTGGAACCAAGAAAGCACAGTGCTTGGAAAATTAAGGAATCAAGGTTTCAGATGAATGCTCCCACCGCTGCTGCTGCTGCTAAGTCACTTCAGTCATGTCCGACTCTGTGTGACCCCAACGCAGGGGGCACAGTTTCAATATTTGATTGGGGAACTAAGATCTAGTATAACCCACGGTGCAGCCAAGAAAAGAAATACCAAGTTTGCAAATGATCTGCTTTTTGTAAAATATAAATCAAAAGAGATTCAAAGTTTAAAAAAAAAAAAAAACTGAAAATGCTAAGACATTTGGGGGCAGTTAGAAATTACTCATGGCCTTATGAGGAGTTGACTCAGTAACATGATGGGAGCAGAAGCCACTCTTTTGAGAAGTACAGATGGGAAGCAAAGAAGATGCAAAAGACACCCCCAGAAATCAAAGAATTTGAAGGGGACATTAAAAGCAGAGGCGGGCTTGTCTTTGCCTTCTGGCTGGAAGTCTGCATGGAGACCTGTGACAAGGGGACAAGGGGTTAGTAAGGGCTGAGGGAGGTAACTGGAAGTGTAGCAGCACACACTCCATCACTGCACAGAGTTAGTGGCTGAGGGTACACAGAGGTGCTGGGAGAGCCAGCAAGCCAGGAGGGGGCTGAGGATAGGGTTGAGAAGGCCATAAAATTCAAGTCCCACAGGAATGGGATCTGGTGGGTGCCCCTGGTTTACACGAACACAGGAAACCTTTCTCAGAGAGCCAGGCCCGATCAGCAGTACTCCAGCCAACACCGATGTCCAACTTAGTCACAATGCATTTAAGCTAGAAGTAGCCCAGGGAGGCTCAGACCAGCAGCCCCTGCCTCCAGGCCTGGGGTCTGGCAGCATCACCAAAGAACTTCTTTTAGGAAAGGGGAGATGCTGTCTCAGTAAGGAGTATAACTTTGAGTTGAATGACCATTTATCCAAATGATGATTCTAGAACAACACACAAAAATAATTTTTAAAGTTTGAAACACCCTCATACTTAGAAAGGATACATTTAAGATTTGGAGAGTTTTGTTTTCTGGTTTTATTTTTTCCACTATGAGGGCAATGGAGGGTAGAGTGTAAGATGAAATCAATTATAAAAAAGTTTTTTAAAAAACATTCCATCTTTGGCACATGTTAAACATAGTGAATAAATTTTTACCCTTCTGTGCTTGCAAACAAAATGCCCTTACAAATGCAGCCAGTATAATGGTAGAATCTATGTTGGAGAGGATGATAGTAAAAGAATGCCCACGTTTTAAATTAACATCAGGGACTAACGAATTGGAAAGTCGGTGATGGGGATAAGGAAGGCAGAGACTGTCATTCCAGGTGGCAGAATTTCCAGAGGGGCAGAATCTTTTTTCATGAGTGGAAGAATGACAGAACTAGACATGCAATTTTGTAGAGAAAGCAGAAAACTGACACCATCCTTCAACTCTGTGGTTCCCTGTATTTGAGGAGATGCCCTAGAAAATATACACTCATGAGAAAGCTATATTTTATTCTGGTAAAGAAGTAGCAAGAGCATTCTGTAAAGAAAGTAAGGATGTAGGAGAGCTGGTTTCTGATGGAATCAAGTTTAAATAGGCAGCAATGGAGTTTTGGTTCTTTCTCACAATGAGAAGCATAGATTGATACCAGGCAGGAGATAACTGCAGAAATGAACAAGTCTAGGGCATAGGGGATGAGCCAACTCTGTTTTTTTCAAGAGAATTCTGGCATAAATGTCCTGAGTACGAACATTAGTTGAGGTCCCAAATAGAGGTGGAGGCCTTGTGAAGCCAGCAATAGTTTGCCTAATTTGAAATCACCAAGGTCAGACCAGGCCAATCCTTCTCAGGCAGAGAGGTCTGCTCTGTTGCTTTTGAGGCTGATCCTAGTAAATGTCCTGGTTAGGCACAGATACAGATGTCCGAGTAGATACTTGAGGCCAGAAGCTATCTCTGTGATCCTGAGCACCAAGCCCAAGCTACCTTCAACTCTCATCATCTGATGGCAACAATCTCCATCAACTTCTATCACTGATCAAAGTGCAGACATTTTCTGCATCTCCAACCCCTTCACCACCTAAAGTTTCTCATTCTCTTTCTCCATTAGACCAGTTTTGTAAAATATTATCTATTATTGAGAATCAAATATTGACCAGGGTGAGGAGTCAAGTATTTAAGAAGTGGGAAAGGCTTCAAAGCATTAAGCAAATTCTGGAGAAATTTCATAGATCAGTCAGAATTTCTAGAGAGCCAGACCTTGAAGAGAGAGAAGAACAAAACAAGAAGAGCAAACTGGCAGAAACGTGGAGTGGTTTGCATTTTTTTAACCTCAAGAATCAGAGTAGCCAAGAGCACAGAAAGAGTCTTACCAAGTAGAAGCCAAAAGTATTCCTCAAATTCTGTTGTACATATCCCACTCCTGGTTGCTTCCACCTGATCAAAGTGACAGTACATGAAGAAAATGCAAACCAGACTTAGAAGGTTATCAGAGGCAGGGTTCCTCTTGACCTTGTCAGTTTGGATGTGGGAGAAGCACTAGGGCAGTGTTCAAGTTGGCTGCACGTTGGAATTACCTTGGAGCTTTAAAAACACTGACTTTTTAAAGTTTCCCAGGTGATGCTAATGAGTATCCAAAACAAAACCACTGGACTTAGGAGTTTCCTGAGGTTTGTTTCAGAGACAAAGAATGTTGTCCTGAAGGGGAAGAATATCACTTGTATATAAAGGAGTTAATTTAAGCTTATGCTTATGTCTCTTATGTTGACTTAAGCTTGTGTTTCTGAGTCCCATGGAAACTTTCTTTCTCTTACTGGTCCTGGTTAAGTAACAAATCAAGCAGTAGCCCCTTACAAGGATTCAAGTGATGCATACAACAGCGTCATCTCTAGGAAGCGAGCTGAAGAGCCCTGGAGTGGGAAGCAGGGAGTGCTCACTCTCTTGGCACCCAGGCATGGGAATGCCATTGGGGAAAGCTTGGGCACTCTCCCTGCCCAGCTCATCTCTCCAGAGGACCAGGCTCATGCCAGGCGGGGAATGACAGGGAGCCCACATCATGTAGTGAGTAACCATTGACTTACTCATGTCTTCTGATTTGAAGACATAGTATTCGTTCATGATAAAATGACCAGTGTTCCACTGGAAAGGTGATGCAGAGCTGATATGAGTAGACGAGGAGAAGGCAATGGCACCCCGCTCCAGTACTCTTGCCTGGAAAATCCCATGGACGGAGGAGCTTGGTGGGCTGCAGTCCATGGGGTCGCTGAGGGTCGGACGTGACTGAGTGACTTCACTTTCACTTTTCACTTTCATGCATTGGAGAAGGAAATGGCAACCCACTCCAGTGTTCTTGCCTGGAGAATCCCAGGGACAGGGGAGCCTGGTGGGCTGCCTTCTATGGGGTCGTACAGAGCTGGACACGCCTGAAGCGACTTAGCAGCAGCAGCAGCAGCAGACATGATGAAGTTCTAGGGGCAGACAGGCAGTCAGAAATGACACGGCGCAGTTTTAAAAGGAAGCAGTGAAGGGCAAAGATACAAAGCTTTGTCCCAGATAAATAAGTGTAGGATGTTCTTCTGGTTCTCAAAAGTTTTGAAAATAATTCTCTAATGTTGGTAAGTCATTTAAGAGCCTTAAGAATACAGCTAACCCAGGAAGGAACACCTGGCCTCAGAGGAGGTAACTACCTGCCTAACGTAACCAAAGACTCATTTACCTAATTTAATGCCTAAATTCAGGTCCCTCCACAGTGAGTGTTTGACCAGATTTCCAGTGTTCTTTCATTTGATGACTTGGTTTCTTATTTGTTTGTTTATAGTTTGTTATCTATTCTTATCCTGGCAATGAAACTTGGTACATTATGTCAGATGTACCCTCTCTGCATAGAAGAAGCAAATAAGCTCTGAAGACTTACCGGGACACCACATCTAAATCATACAAGAATCAGTTTTCAAATATTCCAGACGAGACCAACTATTAAGCAAATATTGCACAAAGAGGATTTAGGAAATTTACACATGGCTTTTAAACTGTGGCAGGATAAGCTATTTATAGGAATTCTGCCTCAGCCAAGATGACAATTAAATCCCTAAAAGAGCTGATGTATGTACGAGTGACCAGCCCAGTGCCAGTGCCTGGTAGGTAGCGGACCCTCAGCTGCGTTAGTGAAAGCTGAATCTGAATCTTACTCTTAGAAGGAAGCAGTTGACATGATTCTAACCATCAGAATGGAAAGTGAGAACATTTGGGAGACGATGACTCTGCACTTTAAAATTAGAAATGCCAAAAGAGGCGGATGGAAGGTTCCGTCTGATGTGGTTTGGCTGTTTCAAGCACGGCTTAAAAGGCAGATGCCAGAAATCACTGCAGGAGATTGAATACAATCTACCAGACTCACGACAGACAACCTACTCTGACCCTATGATTATTACCTTTGTTCATCTCACTTCCTGTCTATTTTCCCTTTCCACTTTTGTGAGACTCTCAGCTCTAGATACTCCTGTCACTGTCCTAAATTGCGTCTTACCTCTTCCGCCTGACGGGGACTGACACCTTTGTAGTTCTGGTATTTGATAACGTACCTTACTTGGCTCAGCCTTGGGAAGCCCCATTATCTAAGCACTGGTCTCACAACTGACACCAATGTGGATCAACTTCACAAGACCGGACCTAACAGCGTGAATCAGAATTTCCTTAGGCTTTAGACAGCCAATGTCTTAAAGTTCTAAGAAGAGAAAATCATGTAGCATGATGTCTCCTTAATAAATAACAATAGGGGTCAACAGGTCAGTATGGATGGTAGACTCCTTAAAATAAAATTGTATTAACACATTTAAATATTATTTTCCCTTTTTCTCTTCCTGACCTTTAAATGTTAGAATGCTCTGGGTTTGGTTCGTAGCTGTTTCTCTTCTTTAACGGCACTCATTCCAAGTGGTTTCACTGGATGTTGTGTCTTTAAGCATATTAATGCACTATGTGTGTGTGCACGCGCGTGTGTGTGTGTGCATGTGATCAGTTGTGTCTGACTCTTTGTGACCCCATGAACATAGCCTGAAAGGCTCCTCTGTCCATGAAATTTTCCAGGCAAGAATACTCGTATAGGGTGCCATTTTCTACTTTAGGGGATCTTCTCAACCCAGGGATCAAACCCACATCGCTTGTGCCTCCTGAACTGACGGGTGGATTCTTTACCACTGGTGCCACCTGGGAAGCCTCCAATTCACTCACTGCTGCTAAGTCGCTTCAGTTGTGTCTGACTCTGTGTGACCCCATAGACAGCAGCCCAACAGGCTCCCCAATCCCTGGGATTCTCCAGGCAAGAACACTGGAGTGGGTTGCCATTTCCTTCTCCAATGCATGAAAGTGAAAAGTGAAAGTGAAGTCGCTCAGTCGTGTCTGACTCTTAGCGACCCCGTGGACCACAGCCTACCAGGCTCCTCCGTCCATGGGATTTTCCAGGCAAGAGTACTGGAGTGGGATGCCATTGCCTTCTCTGAATTCTCTTACCACTGAATTTCAAATTTATATCTACAGGTCAATCTCCTGCTCTGGGCTGCTTATCTCATATACACAACATCTTGACATCTTCACTTGGAGGTTTGTACACATTTCAGACTTGACCCAAATCCTACTCTTTCTGTTTGCCCATCTCGGAAATGTACCACATCCACCAGATTGGAAGAAAAGGAAAAAAAGAAGGCAGGAGGAAAGGCAGAAAGGAAGGGAGGAGAGAGAAAGGAACCAAAGCAGTGAGATTGGGAGAACAACCAGCTAATAGGAGTATAATGTGTTGATGGTATTGGGAAGTTCAGAAGCAGAACTAAAAAGTTTTAAAGGGTTTTTATTGACCAAACACTTCCAAAAACCACCTTTGGGAATTGTTTATGCTTTATTTATTGATCCAGATTTTAAACTAAATCTTAAGCATGAGAGACAGGGATCACAAGAGAACCAACACTTAAAAGATGAATGATAGGGTCAGCAAAGTCCACTTAAAATGTCTCATGACTTAACATGCAGTCAAGCTCATCAATATTCTGCTGAAGTAAAGAAATTCTACTGAAAACAATGCTAGATATTTTTGAAACATGTTTGTTGAGATAGAGAGACTAAGTAAACTTCAGAACAATGGGAAATATTAAGTAAAGTAGGTTTAGGGTGCAGCCATTTGCAAAATGCCTAAATGCTTGTGGGGTGGTGTTTACTTATTTTAAGGCAGGTTTTAAAACCAAATCTGATGGATAAAATGTGCTGAGAAAGAGGAAAGGCAAAGGAGAATCTCCGACAGCCTTTTCTTATCTCTCTCTTCATGTGCACACAATCATCACTGAGTACATATCCCCGCCTATGAATTTAACCCTGTAACATTTGGCTATAATTAGCTCTTCTGCCCTCAGTATATCAAAACAAAAATGGAGCAACTTAATTCCCTTAATTGCCCTCACTCACCATCAATCACATCCATAAATATTTACTGGGTACCTTCTGGTACTATGTTTTGCAAAACACTCTAACTTTATCCTTTCCTGCAAGTTGGTACTCTGTATTTTTATTTTATTATTATCATCATCATTATCATTAATTTTCACTAAAAGTCCACTATAGAGCAAGTTTTATCAGAACGGACATTTTTAAAGGTGAGAACAAACTATCTGGGAATATAAGTAAGGTTTGAGCATGGTGCTTTGGTCTCCTCTGGAGACAGTTTCCTTCCTTCTTTTCGCTCTGTCATGCAGTGGGAGTGCAAGCTGACTCCAGCAGTTTCACCAGATACCGTGGACTAATAGCTGTGGGACTGCTGCCAGCAGCCCTGTAAACATGTGCTTCCCATCGGCTTATCTTGACTCATTATTCTGTTCTTAATATCACTGTGCAAAAAATCCGAAGATTACGAAATAATAAGGTTTTCCAATATGTTGCTGTGTTTAAACATGTGATAAATTAACAAGGGGATAGTGCAATGAAAACATTTGCATTTAATTTCCATTCAAGGCACAGAATGAATACAACACTAGAGAAAGTGATTTGGTTTATTCTCAAGAGTATGGGTGAGCACAAAACTAAATAAAGCTGAACTCACAACACGGTAGGATTTATTAAATCTGCACAAGCAAACAGTGACACCCTAAACAGTGAATCAAACTGCCTTTTCCCTTGCTTTCAAATGATCAGAGCCTGGCTGCAAGATTTCCATAAATCTAACATAATATCACAATGAAAAATATTTTTGTAAACTACTGTCCTACAGATGTGCAATTTTCTGAGGAAAATTGCCATAAAAAAAAGTCAATGAGAGTTACAAAAGAAAAGAAGAAAATTTGAAATTGTACAAGTATTTTCATTCAATCACCTTGGTAAACTCACACATTTTATAGGATTTTATTCACCACTTATAAAAATATTACAATAAAACAAAACCATCTTCCTATTTATCCTATGATGGAAATGAGAAGTTTTCTGAGTTGTTTCTGAAGTTATAAAGCACAGTTAACTTTTAAAAGGTTTTTTTTAACAAAAGAAATAGAATACTTTTTCAATTATTTACTAACAATTCAATTGGAAAATGAGCATTTCTGTAGAGATTCATCACAGGATAGTTCGTGCAGGATTTGTTGGATGGCTATCACTGTTTTGATAGAACTAGGCACACATCCAAGAACAGAGATTTAAATCTTAAATTTAAAACAGTCCTTTGTTTTGCTTCTCCCATTCTTTGCAAAGCTCATTCTGTGACTTTAAAAATATTTACTCAAGAGACAGTCTCCTCAGGAACCATAACCAAGAAATTGCCAACCTGATATTATTTCGGGAGATGCCAAAAAATATCCTTGCCAAAAAAGTATCTTTAGTTGCCCCAAAGCCTAAAATCCCAACAGTTGTGATTCCCTTGGTTATACTAATGGTTGGCATCTTCCTGTTGTAAACTTTTGGCGGGGAGGGGTAGGGAGGAAGGACATATGACTAATCAAGCAACAAGATCACTGCACCATAATATCATTCAGCCTACATTTCTCCATATTACTTCCAAAGATATTCTGATGTTTTCAAATGGTTTCATGAAACCTAGCCTTATCTTTGCTATAGTATGTTCCCAAACTTATCAAGGAGCTTCCCAGGTGGGACTAGTGTTAAAGCACACACCTGCCAATGCAGGAGACATAAGAGATGTGGGTTCGATCCCTGGGTCGGGAAGATCCCCTGGAGGAGGGCATGGCAACCCACTCCAGTATTCTTGCCTGGAGAATCCCATGGACAGAGGAGCCTGGGGGTCCACAGTCCATAGGGTTGCACAGAGTCAGACATGACTGAAGCAACTTAGCATGTCCATCACAAACTTACTGAGAAGAGAATCTTTGAGAAGTCCTTAAATGAAACAGAAAGTTTATTGGCATCTAGGGGTTTTGAGCCAAGGGAAGGAAGCAAGGCTACCTACTGTGTTCCCCTCTACACTGGATAACCTGGGAACTCACCGAGAGGGAATTCAGATGGGCTTTTAGTGACCACTCCATTTGCTTCGAAGTGCTCATGAATTACATTCTGGAGAATCATCTTTAGAATTTAACCAGACATCTCCTTTTTCAAAAAGAAATTAGGGCATTTACCCATCACATACACTTTCTCTGTTTCTCTCACTCTCACATTTTCAGTGGTTGCTTGGAATTTCAGAGTTCTTAAATGAACCTAAAAACTTTCTTCAGCATCCTTAGATATAAGTACTAAGGTCTAGATATCTGAGTTTATCTAAGGAGGTTGTTGGGCTTCCCTGGTATTTCAGCTGGTAAAGAATCTGCCTGCAATGCAGGAGACCCCGGTTCAATTCCTAGATTGGGAAGATCTCCTGGAGAAGGGATATGCTACCCACTCCAGGATTCTTGGGTTTCCCTGGTGGCTCAGTCAGTAAAGAATCTGCCTACCATGCAGGATCCCTGGGTTGGGAAGATCCCCTGGAGGAGGGCATGGCAACCCACTCCAGTGTTCTTGCCTGGAGAATCCCCATGGACAGAGGAGCCTGGCGGGCTGCAGTTCATGGGCTCGCAAAGAGTTGGACACAACAGAGCAACTAAGCACAGCACAGCAACAGGAAGTTGTTATGTTCTCTTTACATTTTAACCTATAATAAATTATATTTTTTATGTTGCTTTATAAATGCTTTTCTGTTGTAATGCCTCTATGTTAGGAAAAAAATAGAAGCAAATCAGAAGGTAATTCACTCTGGCTTCTTTTTTTCAACTGTTATCATAGATTAATGTAACCAGCTTCCCCCAAATTAAGTGAGGAACTGAAGTCTTTGCTTTATCTTAATAAATTTTATAGGACAGATAGACTAGTTCAACTATGTGCACATATAAATTTGATTTTTAAATGCTAATCAATAGGGAAATCAAACAAAAGAATTAGTGACCTAATTTTATACCATTCTAAAAGCACAGAACCTATTATTTGAAGAGAAATACTTTATTTCTGTATAATTTTTTCAGGTTGGAAATAATTTTATTAATTTTATTTTTGCAATGTTCACTAGGTTCTGGGAACAAAAAATAATGAGATTTCTAAAGTGATCTTGATTACTATAGATTCCCAGGGGTCATTATTTGGAAGTTCTAATGAAATTATTTTCTGTAAAAGAGCACTGCTTTAACAAATTCTAAATATGTGAAAGCAATTTGGCAATTAGGTAATGAATAGTGGTTGGGAGACTTTTGAGGTACGTGCTAGAAATATGGATGGTAAGGCCAGTGAAGTCTCAGGTGGAAGCAAGGAATATGTTGTTGAAAATGAGGACGTGTAAGCGGCAGGGCTACCCTGCAGAGCCCTGAGGGTGACACTGCCAATCTTGTGGGACTGGAAGGCAGGACCCTGAACCAAAGAGAGTTATTCTCAAGCCTTAAGATCTAATGAAATTTGTCTTGCTAGGTTTTGGATGACTCGGGACCTGACATCCCTTCCTTCTCTCTTATTTCTCCCTTTTGAAGTGAGAATGTCTATCCTATGCCTGTCTCACAGCTATATTTTAGAAGCACATAACTTGTTCAGTTTCACAGGTTCACAACTAAAGAGGAATTTTGTCTTTGGATGAATCATACCTCAAGACTCACTCATATATGATTTAAATGATATTTAGATGAGATTTTGGACTTTAGAGTTAATGTTGAAATAAATTAGGACTTTAAGGGCTGTTGATATGAAATGTGTGCATTTTACATGTGAGAAGAACATGAATTTTGGGAAGAGAATGTAGAGGTAGAGTGCAATGGACAATTGTGTTCCTCCCCAAATTCATATCTTGAAGCCCTAAGCCCCTGTGTGATGGTATTTGGAGATAGGCCTTTTGAAGGGAACTAGGTTTAGATGAGATGATGAGGGTGGGGTCCTCATGATAGGATTGGTGCCCTTATAAGTAGAGACACCAGACAGCTCTTTCTCTCTCCCTCTCTCTCTTCATCTCCACTCACCAAGGAAAGGCCATGTGAGGACACACCAAGAAGGCAGCTATTTGTAACCCAAGGAGCTAGCTCTCCCTAACCAGACACTAACCCTGTTGGCACCTTGATCTTGGACCTGCAGTCCCCAGAGCTGTGACAAATACATTCTTGTTGTTCAAGCCACTCGATCTATAGCATTTTGTTTTGACAGTCCAAGCAGACTAATACAAACACCAAAGTGTTGTTTCCTGTAGCTTCTACTCTTTCCTTAAGAGAAATGAAAACTTAAAACAATAAGGTTAAACAATAAACTCAACGGGTGATAAAAAGAGATTTGTTTATCCAAGTCAAACAGCATGTTTTTCTTACATCACAATACTTAGCAGTTACCAAACCATTTATTTTTGCTATCAGCAGAAAAGGCAAGAAAAAAAAAGAAAGAAACTAGTACTGGTGGTGATCCCTCTTTTCCTTTACCAAAGGATTCATTTATCCCTGACTCTCCAGCATGCTCACTGTTCTCTGTGGCATGAAAATCTTATAAAACTCAGAAGGAATGGAAAAATTCCACTTCAATATTTTCCTGCTGAGCCTGAGAGTACTTTGCAGACCCCAGCAAGATGAAAATCTCAGCTGCAGTATCAGAAAGAGAACACCTTGTTTTATCCCTAGGAGTTTAGAAGCCCCACAGAAGGTTCCGGATTAAGAAATTTGAGGTGGGTTTTCCTTCATGCTTAAAAGGATTATCTCTGAAAGATAAGTTTGTTTCCTCCATCAACTTTTTATAAATATTATCCCTTCATTAGAATCAGGTTCTCTTTAATCCCCTTACTTTGGAGAGCTTGAGGAATTTGATTTATTGACAACAAATCTGCCTGCCTGCAATAAAGGAGACCTGGGTTCAGTCCCTGGGTTGAGAAGATTCCCTGGAAGAGGGAATGGCTACCAACTCCAGTATTCTTGCCTGGAGAATTCCATGGACAGAGGAGCCTGGTGAGCTACAATTCATGCGGTCACAAATAAGTCGGACATGACTGAAGAACTAACACACACACATACCAAAACATAGATCAGAGTGGAATATTGTTCATTATTATCTTTATATAGTATTAAAGATACTGCTATATAGCTGGAGTTTCAGAGAAAGGACTCTCTTGCACACCTACCCCTTGGACTGGTAAGCAAGAAAGTAGGGAGGCAATAACACACTCTTAGACATTTACTTCCCAGCTGTACCCAGTGGGACCCACAAGAAGACAAATCTGCCATCATGAGCACACATGAACCACATGGGGCTACACCAAGAGAAGGGAAGGGCATGGGGGGGGAAGGTAATGGAAGGGTGTAGGACTAGGTTGTTCCCACGGTTAACCTTGTTTACTATTCACACTTCTTGATGCCCTGCATCTCCTTAGTCTGAAGTGGCTGGAATCAGTCAGCATCAGATGTTGCTGTAAAGCACGTATATGTATACTTAACTTTTCCTGTTTATTCCCATTAACCAGTTCATTTACTATTCTTCTTCCTTGTTTCCCCCAAACGATTAAGGGGCAACTTACAATAAAAACAACAGGGTCCTACTAAAATAAGAAAGAACATGACCTGATAAAATAAAAGGAAAAAGGAAAAATATCTGAAGGATATCTAGGAAATACTTAGTGTACAATTAGCTGCTCTGAGTTTCTGTAGTCACAGGCAAAAGAGTACTGTAATAGCTTTCATAAAGAAAGAAGAAAGTGAACTCGCTCAGTCGTGTCTGACTCTTTGCGACCCCGTGGACTGCAGCCCACCAAGCTCCTCTGTCCATGGGATTCTGCAGGAAAGAATACCAGAGTGGGTTGCCATTTCCTTCTCCAGGGGATCTTCCCAACCCAGGGATTGAACCTGGGTCTCCTACATTGCAGGCAGATGCTTTAACCTCTGAGCCACCAGATAATATTGAAGATGCCAACAGAGGTTACTGCTAGTACTCACCATTCCTGATCTCCACTCCTTCCTAAGAATGTGGAAAATTATACCTCTTAATCCCTTTACAGTTGGCAGGGGCATGAGACTGGTTTTGACCAGAAATAACACATGTCTCTTCCAGAGTGAGGTAATGCAAGGCCCTGCACCTCTTCCATGCAGCACATGCATTAATTGAGAGGAGCCACCAGATCCAGGCAGCTTGGATGAGAGGAAAACAGCTACTCTCTCAAGGAGCTACTCTCTCCTCCAGAGAGTCAAAGCTACTCTCTGACTTTATACGAGTGAGATATAAATTTTCTGTGTTAAGCCACTGAAATTTTGGAGCTGTCTACGACCACAGCATGAGCCTAGCCTGTTCTATTAATAAATAAAATACCAAGTATTATGTCTGACATAGAAGCCACTTTTACTTACCCCTTTAACCAGTAATATAAGACGTTCGTGCTTTTCAAGAGCAATGTAGACTTTTTTCTGGAGCTAAATTCTTTTTTAAACACATATTTATGTGGCTGTGCCGTGTCTTAGTTGTGGCATGTGGGATCTAGTTCCCTGACCAGGGATTGAACCCAGGGCCCCCTGCATTGGAAGCATGTAGTTTTAGCCACTGGATCACCAGGGATATGCTTGGAGCTAAATTCTTGAGGAAAATTTATTTCATGTATCTTTAAGAAAAGGACAATAAATAATCTAGTAAAAAAAAAAATAAAGTCTTCAAAAGTAGATAACACAAAGGATAGAGATACTTTCTTTTATTTTGCCCTTCATTAATTAAAAAAAAAACTTAGACACATGATTGCATTGTAATTCCTCTGGAAGGTCCAAGGTAATATGGTCCAGGTAGTTTATCGTGATCCAGGAAGTTGCTGGATCTGAGATGGAGCTGAGACAGAGGTCACAAGTCTAGACGGAGGACGTATTTTGCTTGGCCTGCTGTGTTTGAACATTTTTTGAACTAGTTGCCAAGACTCAAACATGAAGAATGTCCACATAAAAAATCTTGATTTCTGATTTCTCTTTTCTGTAAAAGTTCATTTTGGCAACACTGGATCTCCATTCCCAACTGGAGAAAATTCAGCTAGAGTGAAGAAGCTGCTGTCCCTGTAAGCTATAATCTTGTTCTCCAAGTCCCCAAGGTTCTTCCATGGCCAACGCACACCACTCATTCTCATGGCCTTACTGGCCCTCCTGGGCATGTAGTTTGTGACTCTAGGATTAAAAGCTCTAGAACACCAGACCAACATAGAGCCTCAGGGCATTTGTTTTAAGCATTTAGGAAACTAGGCTCCAGGTCATACTCCTTACTTTAAACCAATTGGCTCTGGCTGGAAATAGAAGGCTCGCTGAAGGTGGAATGATTTGAGTAGGGTTTAATCATATGTGGACAGGATGTGGGAGAACCATGGGCTTTAGGGCAGTACTCAGGGCCTAAGCGGGACAGAGGGAAGAAGTGGCCCCAGAGAGAGCCGTGTTGTGACCTGTGAGGTCACACCTGGTAGGAACAGTGACCTTCCAAAAGGGGACTCAGCCAAAAGGCAGAGGAGGAACCAGGGAAAAGAACACTTACCTCTCTGCCTCTAGACCTCTTGTTGCTGCTTGTCTTGTCATTAGCTGAACCCAAGTGAAAGCCTGGGAGAAGGCAATGGCACCCCACTCCAGTACTCTTGCCTGGAGAATCCCATGGACAGAGGAGCCTAGTAGGCTACAGTCCATGGGGCCGCGAAGAGTCGGACATGACTGAGCAACTTCACTTTCACTTTTCACTTTCATGCATTGGAGAAGGAAATGGCAACCCACTCCAGTGTTCTTGCCTGGAGAATCCCAGGGACGGGGGAGCCTGGTGGGCTGCCGTCTATGGGGTCGCACAGAGTCGGACATGACTGACGCAACTTAGCAGCAGTAGCAGTAGCAGCAAGTGAAAGCTAAAGGGCAAAACAACCCTCTGATTTTGTTCATAGAGTTACTTCCTGGAGCACAGAACAGAGAGGAAAGGAGTAATAAAAGGATAAGGCGTTGTGGATAGATGATAATCAGCATTGCTCTCAGGTAGACATTGGGGGAAGGAATAGTTCTACTGCTGTTAAATAGTAAATTAATAGATAGAAAGACGTAGCTAGACAGATTATTCATCTAGGAAACCATAGGACTAGCTATATGAATTAGCTAGGGCTGCTATAACAAAGTACCATAGGCTGGGTGGCTTCAGCAATAGAGATTTATTGTCTCCTGGTTCTGGAGGTTAGGCATCCAACACCCACGTGTCAGTAGTGTTGTTCTCATCTGAACACTGTGAAGGAGCATCTGTCCCATGCCTCTCTCCTAGCTTCTGCTGGTTTCCTGTCAGTATCTGGTGTTCTTGGCCTGTATCTCCCTGATTTCTGCCTCTGTCTTCAGAGGGTATTCTCCCTATGTATGTATCAGTCTCTGTGTCTACGTTTCCCCTTTTTCAAGGGCACAAGTCCTACTGGATTAAGGCCCACCTTAACAGTCTCTTACTATTTTCCTAATCTGCAAAAACCCTGTTTCTATGTCAGGTCCCATTTATAGGTACTGCAGGCTAGGATCTCAACATCTTTTAAGGGGACATGATACAATTATAACACTAACTTAGTTCTTAGACCAGTGGTTCTCAGCTGAGAGGATGTCATCAATTGTGGGATGTAACACTTAACAGGTGAAATGAAAGTTTTTCATAAAATTTACTCTTACTTTCCAACTCAGCTATCAGCGAAGCTCCACTCTTACTTTACTTTGTATTTTCTTATATTTCCTCCTAATAATAAAATGTATGCCCAATAATAGCATTGTAATTGAATGTCTTTGTGTTTTCCAAGTTACCATAGCATTTACGTGTATGCTCAAAAGCATTATTTCTATTTTAAAACACTAAGGTAATTACTGTTTTGGTTTGTAAATTAAAGTTTAACAATAACTCCCAACAAAGTAAGTGCAATGTTTATTCCCTTTAAAAGGCATAAATTATATCTCCAATAGTAGTCTTTCCCTAAACATATAAATATCCTTTTAGAAAAAGTGGGACCTGGATTGCCTGATAAAGACAACTTCAGTTCTAATATTTGAAAGTTTATAGATTACTGCCTGAGATCATCTCAGCTCCATCTGATTGATGTTATAATATTAAACGTAAAAAAAAAATGGGACTTCAAGTAGATTCTAAGCAAACTCACTCTTTAGAATGATGCAATCCTATCACATTGTTAATTGGCTATACTTCAATATAAAATAAAAAGTTAAAAAAAAAGAACGATGCAATCATCTTTAAAATCACATGTTTAAGGAAACTGATACTCAAACGATCTTGTAAAATGACCCACTCTAAGTATCAGAGGTGATTTTACAAACTATATCCAGATTCCTTTTGAAGTGCTGCCGCCAGATTTCGACTTTTATCAGAGAATTCCCCAAACCACATAAGCAACTGGGCAAGGCCTTACTAAAAAAAAAAAATGCTGGAAATTTTCAGCTCAGTCTGCAGTAGTAAAAGACCTCACTTGAAATATTTCAGTCATTTTAATTGGATATGCTATTTTAAGAAATAACTATGTCTGAGTACCTATATTTATATTTCATTGCTCTGCTCCAAAGCAAAGTCAAAGTCTAGTTCTTTGCCCCTAAAGTATATTCTTTTGTCAGTCTTCATTCTCAGTCCACTTAGAGGGGTCTTCAGGACCAGCTCTTAGTCTGCATTTCATTCATTCACCCCTCTTAATTTTTGGAGCACCCACTATGGACCAGACTCTTTTCCTTGCATCTTCCAAGGGCACTATGATTAGCATTGCCCTCTTGGCCAGTAACTAGCATTGGCCTTCCAGAACATTAAAAGCCCCTCTAAAATCTTTCTTGCCTCCGGTTTTCCTTTTTTAAAGGAGCTAGAAGTATTTTTGGACCTATGGGAATACTGAGCACCATGGGGATTTTGTTGTAATTGTTTTTTAATTGCTTGTGAGAAATTCCACAAGATTCATGCATAAATAGCTTTAGGTGTTTTCTAAAAGCTTACTTCCAACATTATGGCAGTTCATTCATCCTCTTATGGATGGCTTTGGTACTCTCGGGTCTCAACTAAGATGCTAAATTAGTTTGAGAAGAGATCTATGGTAATGTCCTCCATAGTAAAACACTGGATATAAGGCAACTGAAGGAAAATGAACATACAGGTGGTTCCTACACCAGGAGGAAGGGATTAAAGCACAAATGCTGAGGCAGAAGATAAATAGACAGGGACTTCCCTGGTGGTCCAACAGTTAACAATTTGCCTTCCAATGCAGGGGATGTTTGATCTCTGGTCTAGGAACTAAGATCCCACATGCTGTGGGGTAACTAAGCTCAAGCACTGCAGCTACAAAGCCCGTGTGCTCTAGAGCCTGTGCTCCGTAACAAGAGAAGCCCATACCCCACAAGAAACCCTTGCACCACAACTAGAGAAAGCCACAGGCTGCAATGAAGAGGCTCCAGTACAGCCAAAAATATATGAATTAATTCTTAAAAAAATTTAAAAAGGCTTTGTTGTTGTTATGAAAGTGAAAATGAAGTTGCTCAGTAATGTCCAACCCTTTGCGACCCCATGGACTGTAGCCTGCCAGATTCCTCCATCCATGGGATTTAACATGCAAGGACACTGGAGTGGGTTGCCATTTCCTTCTCCAGGGGATCTTCTTGACCCAGAGATCAAACCAAGGTCTCCAACATTGCAGACAGACTCCTTACTATTTGAGCCACCAGGGAACCCCTTGTCATTGTTATATTAAAAAAAGAGAAAGAAATAGGCAGAAATTCAATTGCTGAAACGAGGATCAAGGTATGAAGTTGAGCCCAGAAATAAGGCAGAAATTCATAAAATCAGGCATTAAGAAACTGTCAAATGGAATCACCTACTGGTGAAACAGATGCTTTTGAATGACTCCTGTCTTAACTCAGGATGGGCCTCAGAGCTCAGGCAGAGCTAATCCTGCAGAAGTGGTCAAGAAAGAGACCCAGTACAGGTGGCAAAGCAGGTCTTGACTGCCCTCAACTTTCATTTTGCTCAGCACCAAAGCCAAAGGAGGGCTTCTTTTCAGGCTCAGGAAAATATATAATAATATTTGTTTGTGCATTTAACTAAAGTATTGAGGGCCTACTCTTGTGCTCAGGATTCTGCTGTAGGTAAAGTGATGAACACGTCAGAAAGTACTTGCACCATTGAAAGGATGAGAGGGAGGAGGTGGGACCAGAGAGGAAAAACAGGGGACAGATCATGCAGGTTGTAGGGGCCAGGTCAAGAAGCTTGCATTTTCTTCTCAAAGCAGAGGTTTTTAAATAGGTCAGTGACTGACTCTGAGTTAATTTGTTTCAGTAAATATTACTTGGCCATCAAGTAGAAAATAGATTGCAGAAGGGCAAAAATAACATTGAGATAACAAGTGATTTTACTTACCATGCACCAGACACTTGGAGGTTACTACTATGAATCCCAGTGGGAGGCGTTGGTACCTCAGACCAGGTTGGCTATAATGGAATAGTGATGTTTTATATATATAATATTTAGAGGTACAACCAACAAGATTTACTGAAGGATAGATCAAGGAAAGAAGAATAAAAGATGAACCCAAGTTTTGGCTAAAGCAGTTGCATGCATGGCTGTTGATGCTGCAGTCTAAGCTAGAGAAGAGTTGAGAATGAGTAGGTGTGGGAGAAAATAATGATGGGCTCTCCTTATAACATATTGATATAGACCAGTCAATCCTAAAGGAAATCAATCCTGAATATTCATTGGAAGGACTGATGCTGAAGCTGAAGCTCCAATAATTTGGCCACCTGATGTGAAGAACTGACTCATCAGAAAAGATCCTGGTCCTGGGAAAGACTGGAGGAGAAGGGGATGACAGAGGAAAAGATGGTTGGATGGCATCAGTGACTCAATGGATATGAGTTTGAGCAAGCTTTGGAAGATAGTGAAGGACAGGGAAGCCTGGAGTGCTGCAGTCCACACGGTCACAAAGAATTGGACATGGCTTAGCAACTGAACAATAGAGATGTCGGGCATTTAAGTGGAGCTCACATACAGGCCAAGAGTATGAAAGGTCAGGGCTAAAGAGAACTCAAAATCAAGTCCCAGTTTTCTTCTTAGTTCTAGTTTGACCTTGAAATGTCATCTAAATTTCTCCTTTCAATTTATTCATCAGCAAAATAGATCTTTTAAAAAGATGTAAAATATAACTTGCTACATATTTATCAAAGCTTTAAAATACTTTTTAAGCATTTCTTTACCTAGGACATCTGAAAATGTGACATGGAAAATCTTTGTTTTTACAAAAATTAACAAGTATACAGTGTAATAAAGATGAAAATATGTCTCCAATTTTTACAGTTCAAGTTAAAAAAATTAAGAAAATTACTTCTAAAATTACCTAATGCTAATGCTTATTTCTTATAAAATTAACTGGAAGTTACTGCATATAATTTTTTCTTGAATTGAAAGCATATTTTCACTTTAACACAAAAATAGTTACTGCCAGAATTAAACAATTATGGGTATATAGCAGAAAATAACACATTTGAAAACAATTTGGCATATGCCTATGTTCCAAATTTATATGAGCTCTGAATACGTCATACCTCCTTAAGACAAATGCATAGTTCATATTTAACTATTCTTTCTTCAGAAAGGTGCCTCTACATTGAAACACAGTCTGATAGTACATGTACATCCTGTTCAGTTCAGTTCAATCACTCAGTCATGTCTGCCTCTTTGCAACCCCATGGATTTGCAGCACACCAGGCTTCCCATTTCATCACCAACCCCTGGAGCCTACTCAAACTCGTCTATCACGTCAGTGATGCCACCCAACCATCTCATCCTCTGTCATCCCCTTCTCCTCCCACATTCAAGCTTTCCCAGCATCAGGGTCTTTTCAAATAAGTCAACTGTTCTCATCAGGTGGCCAAAGTATTGGAGTTTCAGCTTCAGCATCAGTCCTTCCAATGAACATTCAGGTCTGATTTCCTTTAGAATTGACTGGTCAATACATCCAATGTGTAGTAACAAATATTCATATGAATCATACCAACGAGGCTATAAAAGAAATGACATCATTCGTTTTTAAAAAATTTTTTGCTTTTCTTTTCTCACAAGATCTTCCTCTAATTGACCACATAAAGATAAGAGCAGCCTGGTTGAGGCATGTTACTCAATTTGCCAAGACTGATTTAACTGCTCTAGCTAAGAGGCAGCTGGCCTCTCTCTCTGTCTCCCGCCTGTTCATTGACCCATCGTGGAAAAATGTAGGCTCCTATCCAGCGCCCTAGACCACTGAAACCAGCCTTCACATCCCAGAGGTGGAAAATGGTACCATTTCTATTGATCAACACCGAGTGAAATATAGTACTCCAGAAAGCTAAAAGGTCCTTTGTGCTGGTAAGGAAATTCTTCTGCAGTGTTTGAAAAAGTCTGCAAGAGCATAAGAAATTCTCAGTGCCTGCAGGGAATCACATGTCAGCCATCACAGAGAGCATCCAAGATTCAAGTTACCACACACTTGACTTGCGGGATTCTTGATTCACCTTCATGTATCACAAGATGATGTCACTTCATCTATACATTATAATCTTGCATTCACCATTCTCTCTCTTCCTGTGACTAAGATATTTCTTTCTTCTAGGTAAAGAAAACAGAAAATCTTTTCAATAATATGTCCACACTTACTTCTCTCTTGCTGTAAAGTGTATGGGTTTGTTTACATATGAATTTGGAAAAAAAATTTCTGATGGGCAAGTATTGCTATACCTAAACAACATTCAGAGATACTCCTGCTGCAAATGTTTTTCTAAATTATTTAAGGAGTCTTTGATAACAAGAAATATGCTAAATCTCAAAGTCCTGTTTTAATATTACTAACTTTTCTCTTTTCTAAATACTGAATTATAACTGAAAGCTGCTGAAAGTCACTCAGTTGTGTCTGACCCCATGGACTATATATAGTCCATGGAATTCTCCAGGCTAGAGTACTGGAGTGGATAGCCATTCTCTTCTCCAGAGGATATTCCCAATCCAGGGATCGAACACAGGTCTCCTGACTTGCAAGCAGATTCTTTACCAGCTGAGCCACAAGGTAAGCCAAAGAATACTGGAGAGAGTAGCCTATCCCTTCTCCAGGGGATCTTCCCGACCCAGGAATTGAACCAAGGTCTCCTGCATTGCAGGCGGATTCTTTACCAACTGAGCTATTAGGGAAGCCCAAATTATAACAGTACTAATATTATATGGTTCAACAGTATGTGAACCATGAAATTCCAAACGTTCAAGCTGGATTTAGAAAAAGCAGAGGAACCAGAGATCAAATTGCCAGCTTCCGTTGGATCATCAAAAAAGCAAGAGAGTTCCAGAAAAACATCTATTTCTGCTTTATTGACTATGCCAAATCTTTGACTGTGTGGATCACAATAAACTGTGGAAAATTGTGAAAGAGATGGAAATACCAGGCCACCTGACCTGCCTCTTGGGAAATCTCTATGCAGGTAGGGAAGCAACAGTTAGAACTGGACATGGAACAACAGACTGGTTCCAAATAGGAAAAGGGATACATGAAGCTGTATATTGTCACCATGCTTATTTAACTTATATGCAGAATACATCATGAGAAATGCTGGGCTGGATAAAACACAAGCTGGAATCAAGATTGCCAGGAGAAATATCAATAACCTCAGATATGCAGATGACACCACCCTTATGGCAGAAAGTGAAGAAGAACTAAAGAGCCTCTTGATGAAAGTGAAAGAGGAGAGTGAAAATGTTGGCTTAAAACTCAACATTCAGAAAACTAAGATCATAGCATCTGGTCCCATCACTTCATGGCAAATAGATGGGAAAACAATGAAAACAGTGGTTGACTTTATTTTGGGGGGCTCCAAAATCACTGCAGATGGTGATTGCAGCCATGAAATTAAAAGACACTTGCTTCTTGGAAGAAAAGTTATGACCAATCTAGACAGCATATTAAAAAGCAGAGACATTACTTTGCCAATAAAGGTCCATCAAGTAAAAGCTATGGTTTTCTCAGTAGTCATGTAAAGATATGAGAGCTGGACTATAAAGAAAGCCGAGTGCTGAAGAATTGATGCTTTTGAACTGTGGTGTTGGAGAAGACTCTTGAGAGTCCCTTGGACTGCAAGGAGATCCAACCAGTCCATTCCGAAGGAGATCAGTCCTGGGTGTTTATGGGAAGGACTGATGTTGAAGCTGAAACTCCAATACTTTGGCCACCTGATGCAAAAAGCTGACTCACTGGAAAATACCCTGATGCTAGCAAAGATTGAAGGCTGGAGGAAAAGGGATGACAGAGGATGAGATGATTGGATGGCATCACCAACTCAATAGACATGAGTTTGAGTAAACTCCAGGAGTTGGTGATGGACAGGGAGGCCTGGTGTGCTGCAGTCCATGTGGTCACAAAGAGTCAGACATGACTGAGTGACTGAAATGAACTGAATTGAGCTGAGTATTATATGCAATCACATATGATGAGGTTAGAGAACATCCCCTGTTGTAATTGTGAGCATGAGTCACCTGGCTCTTTGTAAGATTCAACATTTCATTGGACCTTGGAGTGGCCTAAGACCCTGAACTGCAAACACAACTTTTCTGTTTATAAAGTTTTTATCAAGTTGTACCATGATCTTTGTGGTCCTAGGGACCAAAATGATGGGGAAAATGCAACTGGGATTATGTAGGGAATCTCTTCCCATCCCATCTTCTTCCTTAATCACCTAGTCCACATCTCACTTCCCCACTCACACTATAATCTCACCTTGAATAATCTCATTCATTCCTAAAGATTTACCTACTACCTACCTAAGGATTCCCAAATGTGTGTCTTCAGTTCTTTTTCCTCACTGCCTGCTGTTCATCTCAACCTGGATCTCCACAGACAACATACAGCTTCACCAAAGTGGAACTTGTCCTTCTCTTTCCAAGTCCTTATGCTCCTGAATTCTCTATGGCAGTACATGTTAATCTTTTTTATTATTAATTTATTATTTTAATTGCAGGCTAATTACTTTACAATATTGTAGTGGTTTTTGCCATACACTGACATGAATCAGTCATGGGTGTACATGTGTCCTCAAGTCTCAAACCCCGCTCCCACCTTCCTTCCCATCCCATCCCTCTGGGTTGTCCCAGTGCACTAGCTTTGAGTGCCCTGTTTCATGCATCAAACTTGGACTGGCCATCTATTTCGTATATGGTAATATACATGTTTCAGTGCTATTCTCTTAAATCATCCCACCCTCACCTTCTCCCACAGAATCCAGAGGTCTGTTCTTTATCTTTGTATCTCTTTTACTGTCTCACATATAGGGTCACCAGTACCATCTTTCTAAATTCCATATATATGTGTTCATATACTGTATTGGTGTTTTTCTTTCTGGCTTACTTCACTCTGTATAATAGGCTTCAGTTTCATCCACCTCATTAGAACTGATTCAAATGCGTTCTTTTTTATAGCTGAGTAATACTCCATTGTGTATATGTACCACAGCTTTCTTATCCATTCATCTGCTGATGGACATCTAGGTTGCTTCCATGTCCTGGCTGTTGTAAACAGTGCTGCGATGAACATTGGGGTACATGTGTCTCTTTCAATTCTGGTTTCCTCAGTGTGTATACCCAGCAGTGGGATTGCTTTCATATGTCAGTTTGATTTCCAGTTTTTAAAGGAATCTTCACTCTGTTTTCCATAGCGCTGTGTTAGTTTGCATTCCCACCAACAGTGTAAGAGGGTTCCCTTTTCTCCACAACCTCTCCAGCATTTATTGCTTGTAGATTTTTGGATAGCAGCCATTCTGACTGGCATGAGATTGTACCTCATTGTGGTTTTGATTTGCATTTCTCTGATAATGAGGGATGTTGAGCATCTTTTCATGTGTTTGTTAGCCATCTGTATGTCTTCTTTGGAAAAATGTCTGTTTAGTTCTTTGGCCCATCTTTTGATTGAGTGGTTTATTTTTCTAGAATTGAGCCACTTGAGCTGCTTGTATATTTTTGAGTTTAATTATTTGTCAGTTACTTCATTTGCTATTATTTTCTCCCATTCTGAAGGCTGTCTTTTCACCTTGCTTATAGTTTCCTTCATTGTGCAAACGTTTTTAAGTTTAATTAGATCCCATTTGTTTATTTTTGCTTTTATTTCCATTACTTTGAGAAGTGGGTCATAGAGGATCTTGCTATGATTTATGTCAGAGAGTGTTTTGCCTATGTTTTCCTCTAGGAGTTTTATAGTTTCTGGTCTTACATTTAGATCTTTAATCCATTTTGAGTTTATTTTTGTGTATGGTGTTAGGCAGTGTTTGAATTTCATTCTTTTACAGATGGTTGACCAGTTTTCCCAGCACCACTTGTTGAAGAGATTGTCTTTTCTCCATTGTATATTTTTCCCTCCTTTATCAAAGATAAAGTGTCCATACGTGTGTGGATTTATTTCTGGGCTTTCTATTTTGTTCCACTGATCTATATTTCTGTCTTTGTGTCAGTACCGTACTGTCTTGATGACTGTAGCTTTGTAGTACAGTCTGAAGTCAAGCAGGTTGATTCCTCCAGTTCCATTCTTCTTTCTTAAGATTGCTTTGGCTATTTGATACTTTTTTTGTATTTCCATACAAATTATGAAATTATTTGTTCTAGTTCTGTGAAAAATATCATTGGTAGTTTGACAGGGATTGTAATAAATCTATATATTGCTTTGGGTAGTATACTCATTTTCACTATATTGATTCTTCTGATCCATGAACATGGTATATTTCTCCATTTATTTGTGTCATCTTTGATTTCTTTCATCAGCATTTTTTAAGTAATTTATTTATTTTAATTGGAGGCTAATTACTTTACAGTATTGTGGTGGTTTTTGCCATACGTTGACACGAATCAGCCATGAATGTACATGTGTTCCCCATCCTGAACCCCCTTCCCACCTCCGGCCCCATCCCATCCCTCAGGGTCATCCCAGTGCACCAATCCTGAGAAACTTGTCTCATTCATCAAACCTGGACTGGCAATCTGTTTCACATATGATAATATACATGTTTCAATGCTATTCTCTCAAATCATCCCACCCTCGCCTTCGCCCACAGAGTCCAAAAGACTATTCTGTATATCTGTGGTCTCTTTTGCTGTCTAGCATATAGGGTCATCATTACCATCTTTCTAAATTCCATATATATGCATTAGTATATTGTATTGTTGTTCTTCTTTCTGACTTACTTCACTCTGTATAATACACTCCAGTTTCAGCCATCTCATTAGAACTGATTCTAATGCATTCTTTTTACTGGCTGAGTAATATTCCATTGTGTATATGTACTACAGCCTTCTTATCCATTCATCTGCTGATGGACATCTAGGTTGCTTCCATGTCCTGGCTATTGTAAACAGTGCTGTGATGAACATTGGGGTACATGTGTCTCTTTCAATTCTGGTTTCCTCAGTGTGTATGCCCAGCAGTGGTATTGTTGGGTCATAGGGCAGTTCTATTTCATCAGTGTTTTATAGTTTTCTATATATAGGTCTTTTGTTTCTTTAGGTAGATATAGTCCTAAGTATTTTATTCTTTTTTTTTTGCAATGGTGAATGGGATTGTTTCCTTAATTTCTCTTTCTGTCTTTTCATTGTTAGTGTATAGGAATGCAAGGGATTTCTGTGTGTTGATTTTATATCCTGCAACTTTACTATATTCATTGATTAGCTCTGGTAATTTTCTGTTGGTATCTTTAGGGTTTTCTATATAGAGGATCATGTCATCTGCAAACAGTGAAAGTTTTACTTCTTTTCCAATCTGGATTCCTTTTTTTTTTTTTCTTCTCTGATTGCTGTGGCTAAAACTTCCAAAACTATGTTGAATAGTAGAGCTGAGAGTGGACACCCTTGTCTTGTTCCTGACTTTAGGGGAAATGCTTTCAATTTTTCACTATTGAGGATAATGTTTGCTGTGGGTTAGTCATATATGGCTTTTATTATGTTGAGATATCTTCCTTCTGTGCCTGCTTTCTGGAGAGTTTTTATCATAAATGGGTATTGAATTTGTCAAAGGCTTTCTCTGCATCTATTAAGATAATCATATGGCTTTTATCTTTCAAGTTGTTAATGTGGTATATCTCATTGATTGATTTGTGAATATTGAAGAATCCTTGCATCCCTGGGATAAAGCCCACTTGGTCATGATGTATGATCTTTTTAATATGCTGTTGGATTCTGTTTGCTAGAATTTTGTTGAGGATTTTTGCATCTATGTTCATCAGTGATATTGGCCTATAATTTTCTTTTTTTTGTGGCATTTTTGTCTGGTTTGGGTATTAGGGTGATGGTGACCTCATAGAATGAGATGGAAGTTTATCTTCCTCTGCAATTTTCTGGAAGAGTTTGAGTAGGATAGGCATTAGCTCTTCTCTGAAGTTTTGGTATAATTCAACTGTGAAGCCTGAGCTTTTGTTTGTTGGAAGACTTTTTTTTATTACAGTTTCAATTTCTGTGCTAGTCATGGGTCTGTTAAGATTTTCTATTTCTTCCTGGTTCAGTTTTGGAAGGTTATGCTTTTTTAAGAATTCATCCATTTCTTCCAAGTTGTCCATTTTATTGGCATATTGTTGCTGATAGTAATCTCTTATGATCCTTTGTATTTCTGTGTTGTCTGTTGTGATCTCTCCATTTTCACTTCTAATTTTGTTGATTTGATTGTTCTCCCTATTTTTCTTGATGAGTCTGGCTAATGGTTTGTCTCTTTTATTTATCTTAAAGAATCAGCTTTTAGTTTTTTTTTATTTTTGCTATAATCTCCTGTTTCTTTTTCATTTATTTCTGCTCTGATTTTTATGATTTCTTTCCTTCTACTAACTTTAGGGTTCTTCATTTCTTCTTTTTCTAGTTGTTTTAGGTGTAAAGTTAGGTTATTTATTTGATTTTTCTCTTGTTTTTGAGGTGAGCTTGTACTGCTATGAACCTTCCTCTTAACACTGCTTTTACTGAATCCCACAGCCTTTGGGTTGTAGTGTTTTCATTTTCATTTTTTCCATGTATATTTTGATTTCCTTTTTGACTTTTTCTGTGATGTGTAGGTTATTCAGAAGCATGTCATTTAGCCTTCATATGTTTGTATTTTAAATAGTTTTTTGCCTGTAGTTGACATCTAATCTTACCACATTGTGATCAGAAAAGATGTTTGAAATGATTTCAATTTTTTTTGAATTTACCAAGTCTGGATTTATGGCCCAGGATGTGATCTATCCTGGAGAACGTTCCATGTGCACTTGAGAAAAAAGGTGAAATTCATTGTTTTGGGGTGAAATGTCGTATAGCTATCAGTTAGGTCTAACTGGTCCATTGCATTATTTAAAGCTTGTGTTTTTCCTTACTAATTTTCTGTTTGGTTGATCTATCCACAGGTGTGAGTGGGGTATTAAAGTCTCCAACTATTATTGTGTTACTGTTAATTTCCCCTTTCATACTTATTAGCATACTTATTGCCTTACATATTGCAGTACTCCTATGTTGGGTGCATATATATATATATAATTGTTATATCTTCTTGGATTGATCCTTTGATCATTATATAGTGTCCATCTTTGTCTCTTTGCACGGTCTATATTTCAAAGTCTATTTTAGCTGATATCACTACTCCTGCTTTCTTTTGATCTGCATTTGCATGAAATATCTTTTCCAGCCCTTCATTTTCAGTCTGTATGTGTCCCTTGGTTTGAGGTGGGTCTCTTGTACACAGCATATATAGAGGTCTTGTTTTTGTATCCATTAATCCAGTCTTTGTCTTTTGGTTGGGACATTCAACCCATTCACATTTAAGGTTATTATTGATACACATGATCTTGTTGCCATTTACTTCATTGTTTTTGGTTCGAGTTTATAAACCTTTTCTGTGTTTCCTGTCTAGAGATCCTTTAGCATTTGTTGAAGAACTGGTTTGGTAGTGCTAAATTTTTGCTTGTCTGTAAAGCTTTTGATTTCTCCTTCATATTTGAATGAGATCCTTGCTGTTTATAGTAATCTGGGTTATAGGCTTTTCTCTTTCATCACTTTAAGTATCTCCTGGCATTCCATTCTGGCCTGAAGAGTTTCTATTGAAAGATCAGCTGTTATCCTTATGGGAATCCCCTTGTGTCATATTTGTTGCTTTTCCTTTGCTGATTTTAATATTTGCTCTTTGTGTTTGATCTTCATTAGTTTGATTAATATGTGTCTTGGGGGTTTTCACCTTGGATTTATCCTGTTTGGGACTCTCTGGGTTTCTTGGACTTGGGTGGCTATTTCCTTCCCCATTTTAGGGAAGTTTTCAGCTATTATCTCCTCAAGTATAGTCTCATGCCCTTTCTTTTTGTCATCTTCTTCTGGGATACCTATGATTTGAATGTTGGGGTGTTTAACATTGTCCCTGAGGTCTCTGGGATTGTCCTCATTTCTTTTAATTCTTTTTTCCTCTCTGCTTCATTTATTTCCACCATTCTATCTTCCACTTCACTTATCTTCTCTTATGCCTCAGTTACTCTACTGTTGGCTCCTTTCAGAGCACTTTTGATCTCAGTTATTGCATTATTCATTATTGACTGACTCATTTTTATTTCTTCAAGGTTCCTTGTTAAACATTTCTTGCATCTTCTCAATCCTTGTCTCCAGTATATTTATCTTCAGTCTATTTATCCATTTTGTTTTCAAGACTTTGCATCATCTTTACCATTATTATTCTGAAGTCTTTTTCAGGTAGACTCCCTATCCCCTCCTCTTTTGTTTGGTTTGGTGAGTATTTATCATGTTCCTTTACCTGCTAATATTTCTTTGCCTTTTCATTTTATTTATATTGCTGTGTCTGGGGGGCCCTTTATGTAGGCTGGAAGTTCATGGTTCCTCTTTATTGTGAAGACTGCTCCTTGTGGGTGGGGTTGGACTAGTGGCTTGTCAAGGTTTCCTGGTTGGGGGAGCTTACAGCTGTGTTCTGGTGGATGGAGCTTGATCTCTTCTCTCTGGAGTGCAGTGAAGTGTCCAGTAGTGCATTTTGGGGTGTCTATGTTTTTAGCATGTCTTGGGCAACCTGTCTTTTAATGATCAGGGCTGTGTTCCTGCTTTGCTGGAGAATTAGCATGGGATGTCTTGCACTGGAACTTGTTGGCTCTTGGTTTCAGTGGAGCTTGGGTGGAGCTTTGTTTCAGTGTAGGTGTGGAGACTTTTGGGTGCGCTCTTGTCTATTAATGTTCCCTGAAATCAGGAGTTCTCTGATGTTCTCAAGTTTTGGAGTTAAGCCTCTTGCCTCTGGCTTTCAGTCTTTCTCTTACAGTAGCCTCAAGACTTCTCCATCCATACAGGACAGATGAGGAAACATCTAGGTCTATGGTGAAGCAATTCTCCACAGTGAGGGACACCCTTAGAGATTCACAGAGTTACATAGGAGAAGAGAAGAGAGAGGAGGGAGATAGAGGTGACCAGGAGGAGAAGAGGGGAAGTCAAAAATGGAGGGAGCAATGTAGCCAGTAAACAGTTCCCTAAGTATTCTCCACAGTCCAGAATACCCAGAGAGATCCAGAGTTAAGTAGAGAAGAGAAGGGTGAGGAAGGAGATAGAAGTGACTTGCAGGAGAAAAGGGAGAGTCAAAGGGAGAGAGAGCAATCAAGGCAGTAATCATATCCCTAAGTGAAAATAGACACTGAAGATTAGATTCTTAAAGGCACAAAATTGATAACAAATACCAAAAAGCAAAGATAAAAAATCTAGAATAGAGGTTAGACTCTCAAAAATACAAAATAAGATCAATCACAAAAATTAAAAAAAATATATATATACACACATGAAATTTGCTTTAAAAATAGGATCTTTTTTTTTTTTACAAGGTAATAGATTATAAAAATGAAAATTAAAGGAGTAATAAGGAACTTAATCTTTTTTAAAAAATTAAGAAGTGATAATATTAAAAATACAGCTAGGACTTTCTCTGGAGCTGTTTTGGGCAGTGTGGGGTCAGTTCAGTTTCAGATAGTTCCTGTTTCAGCTTGTACTTGTTCTCAAGGTCATAGGCCCTTTCCAATGCATAGTCAACATTAACCACAGTGTTTTAACCCATTGCACCTGTCACTTCCAGAGCGGTTCCCTCTTCTTTGTTTATTTTGGCTTCCTCTGTTTGCAAGTCTCTTCAGTGTCTAATTTCCTCCCTGACACAGGGAGCAAAAGTGGTCACTTATTTAGGCTCACTTGTTCAGTTGTGTTGTGGGGAGGGAGGAACACTGCAAACAAATATTGCTGCTGTGTGTGTGGAGTGCTCACAGTGTATGGACCACAAGGCGGTGTGTGCTTCCCGGGTCTACGCTGCTCAGGCTCCAGGGTGCTCTGCAAAGGCACTGCCTGAAGTGGACCCTGCATTTCGTGCATTTCCCAGGTCTAAGCTGTTCAGGTTCTCTGGTACTCCGCAAGGGCACAGACCAGGCTGGGTTGGGTGTATGTTTTGTGCCTTTCCCAGGTCTGAGCAGCTCAGGTGACCAGGTTCTTGGCAAACGCACTGTCCGGGATGGGCGGTGAGTCTTAATTACCTCCTGCATCTGGCCTCTGGGTATCTCAGGAAGATGTGGTTAGCACCTGGGAGCCTGCTCACAGTTTGGTGGAAGATGCCATCTCTGCGGCCAAGATTACAGCAGCCCCTTGCCTTCCAGCTCTGGCCTCTATGCCTCTGAGGTGGGGGGAAGGACCTGTGTGCAGCTTGGCTAGCTCTCCTTTGGTATTTGCCCCATCCTTTGTTCTGTGAATGGGCCAGGCTGTGTGTTAGGTTAGAGCCTTTCACGGGGAAGTTCTCCCTTTTTTCTCTCTCTCTGGCTATCCCACAGTTTGGGCTGCTGTCTCATGTTAGCTCCCTCAGATTGTCCTCAGGTCATTCAGGCCCGGTCCTTGCCCTAAGCACCAATGATGATGCCTGCACCTCTCTGCCCAGCCCCTGCTTGCTGGTTGCAGACTCAAGTGTCTGGGCTACTTCTCTGCTGGCAGTTTTGGTTAGGTGCATATTCTGTGGGGTTTTTTTTTTTTTTTTTTCCTCCAGGTTATGTTGCTCTCTGAGATCCCCAAACTCCCCACAGACCTGACTGTGAGAGGGTTTCCTACTGTGTGGAAATTTCTCCTACTTCACGACTCCCTCCCCAGGATGGGTCGCCATCCCTAACTCTTTCATCTCTCTTTTTGTCTTTATATTTTGCCCTACCTCCTTTCAAAGAGAATGGGCTGCCTTTCTGGGTGCCTGGGGTCCTCCACCAGTGTCCAGAAGTTGTTTTGTGGAAGTTGCTCAGCATTCAGATGATCTTTTGATGAGTTTGTTGCGGAGAAACTGGTCTCCCCATCCTATTCCTCTGCCATCTTGGGACTGCTCTCCTACATGGCAATCTTGATAGAAACTGGGGTGTCATCTGACCCTTCTCCAAATCCTTCCTCCCGCCCACAGCCATTCTCTGACTGAAACTTGTTGGCTTGACTCTTAACATCTCTCATATCTGTCCACATACAAAGCTACGATAGTAGGATCTGTACCTATGGGTTAGTATATTAGTCACTCAGTCATGTCCGATTCTCTGTGAGCCTCATGGACTGTAGCCCACCAGGCTGCTCTGTCCATGGAATTCTTCAGGCAAGAATACTGGAGTCGGTAGCCATTCCCTTCTGCAGGGGATCTTCCTGACCCACGTATTGAACCTGTGTCTCCTGCATTGGCAGGCAGATTCTTGAACCACCAAAGAAGTCCTACTTATGGGTATAGTTAGGCATTAAAAAAAAAAAAAAGGATGGCCAAGTCAGTCTGGGTTCAAAGGACGTTAGTCACATCCTCATGGAGAGAGGGATCTTTTGACTAGGACATAAAAGGAGGTAGATATTGAGGCCATGCTAGCGGGGTGATAACATAGTCAAGGGCTGGACAAGACACAGTTGCAAGCATTTCAGCTTAGCTAGAACATAAAGCTGAGTTAACGTTATGGTGAGAATTTGGCAAGAGAGGAAAGTAACTCAGGAGGCAGGGCCTCCAGAGCATGGGTTTGTTCATGTAGGCAGTTGGGAATGATTGCAGGGGACTTAAACAGAGGAAGGACAAAATCAGACTCACCTGTTAGAAAGCTGTGAAGCTGGAGGGTGGATGAGCAAGGAGACAAGCTAGAAAAGGAGGCTGTTGCTGTGATCCAGGTGCAGGGGAGGCCAGTCTGCACCAGGAGGGTAGAGTAGGGATGGCAAAAGCAGAGGCAGAGGTGAGGAGGCAGGACCTGAGCCCCACTCTGGCTATAACTAGGGCAGACTTGCCATCCCTGGCATATGAAATAAGTTTTCATTTGAGGAAACGTTTCTGCAGTTTGAAAACCTGATCTGCAGGGTAACACATGGCTCATGGAGCCCTCAGTCTTGTGGCTTCTGATGGGTTCCTCCCCTTCTTCTCATTCCACTCTGCCTGGCCCTCCACCTCCAGCTACAGGAACTGCTGGTGGCCTCCCCACATACTGTGCATGTTCTTTCCTGTCTTTTCTGTTTGATGTGTGCATGCCCTTCCCCCATTTTCTTTGCACTAACTGTGTGGCCATCACCTCTCCTGAGAAGACTTCTCTGATCCCCTCAGATCCTTAACTTCCATCCTGCCCCAGCTCATCCCACCACCTACATTCTTCAGGATCAGAATCTCCCTGATCCTCTCACTGCAGAGTGATCCTCTAAGCATTAATTTCACATCCTTGCTAACCCAGTTACTCAGTGCTTAACACAAATGGTCCTTTCTTTTTACTGTACTTTTAGTTTGAATTGTTTTCACTTCTTGCTGCTGCTGCTGCTAAGTCGCATCAGTAGTGTCCAACTCTGTGCGACCCCATAGGTGGCAGCCCAACAGGCTCCTCTGTCCCTGGGATTCTCCAGGCAAGAACACTGGACTGGGTTGCCATTTCCTTCTCCAAGACATGAAAGTGAAAAGTGAAAGTGAAGTCACTCAGTCGTGTCCGACTCTTAGCGACCCCATAGACTGCAGGCTACCAGGCTCCTCCATCCATGGGATTCTCCAAGCAAGAGTACTGGAGTGGGTTTCCATTGCACTTCTTAGCTCCTCAAATAAATCCCAAACTCCTTAGAGCAAAATCAACACCTTTCTGGTTTTTGTTTATTACAGAGCAGGGAAGATGTATCTTTTGTCACTCCTGGCTGTACACTGTACTCAGCAATTAGTTTTTAAATGCTTATTGATTTAATTATCTTCTCTTTCCATTGCTCTTTTCTCCCTCCCCCTCCTTCCATTCTCTCTCTCTCGCTCACAAAGACATTTTAAGCTCTCTTAATTATATCGAACACTTGATGTCTTTGTAATCCATGTCACAAGAGCAGATGACGAGGAAGATGATGTCACAGTGAATTTTTCCCCATTCTTCCCCTGAGAGATGTCCAAGATGCTGCTCAAGGTTTACAATAGATATTTGCTACATTGAAATGGACTGAACTGTGTCTCTCCAAAATTCATATCTTGAAGCCCTAGGCTCCAATGTGACTTATTTGGAGGTGGGGCTTTCAGGAGGTAAATGAGGTTAAACGCAGCTGTAAGGATATGGTCCTAATCTGACAGGACTGAAGACATAAGAAGAAAAAGATCTTTTTCTCTCTCTTTTTCTCTCTCTCCACACACAGACACACAGACACACACACACACACACACACACACACACACCCCAAGGAAAAGCCATGTGAGGACACAGTGAGAAGGTGGACCTCTGCAAGCCAGGGAGAGGACTCTTGCCAGAACCTGACTGTACCAGCACCCTGATCTCAGTCCTTCAGCCTCCAGAACTGTGACAGAATAAATTTCTGCAGTTTACAACCCAATCTATGGTATTTTGTTATGGCAGTCCAAGTTAACTAAAACATAACCAAAGTCAGCACCACGGGAAAACTTCAGAGTAAAGGATTTCAGGCTGTGCACAGCTTTTGTCATGAGGGATCCATTTGGAATATAATCCTGGGTGCTAAAAGCCATCACATTTTCTCAACCTGAAAATTCATACCTTATAAATTCAACACGGATAACCACAGATAATACGGTCTTACGAAAAAGAATACTTTAATATATGAACTCTCAAACAGAAAATGAAAATGCTTGAGGGGAAAAAAAAGAAAGAAAGTACTTGTTAAGAAGACACTTAATTCAGATACCTTCTTTCTGTGAAGGTCAGACTATAGCTCAGTCTTCCCAAATGACAGAGGTCAGTTCCCAGTGGATAATGGGGCACTTTCAGATATGGGGAAAGAGGTTGCAATTCTCATGTAATGGCACCATAAGTATTTAAGGCCACACACGAAACACGTAACATTGTAGAGTGGAAGCTCCATCTCAGCACAAATTAAAACTACTCTCCTGAGCACAGGCACAGGGGAGAAAAGAAAAGACATCTCAAAAGGTTTCTTCTGGTGGATCAACTAAAATTCTTGTGTACTTGAAGAATTTCTAGCACAAAGATCCTGCCACAGAGAGCAGAAATGCCTTCTAAATTACTCTTGACAGATAACGTAGCATCCTTCTCTTGACTATAAACTCTTTGTCTTCTAAGTCACCCAATTCCATTGTTGAACATTAAACCTTAGGGCCTGAGGTTTAACCAAAACATGTTTTGAAAAAACAGCCTTCCTTTGATGATTCTGTGATTGTTACATCCCCACAAATGTCCTTGAAATATTTTGAGTTCAGTAAGAGTCATGCCTGGTTGAACATAATCTATTCCTTCTGGTCTAAATCCTTTGTATACTCATTTATATTTTCTGAAATGTTTTATTTTATATAGGTGTATAGCTGATTAACAATGCTGTGATAGTTTCAGGTGGACAGGAAAGGGGCTCAGCTATACATATGTGTGTGTATACTCATTTATAATGGCAAACTTCTCAGTTTTATTACATTGGGAAACAAGCTTATGTATAATTATTTTAATAAATAAGACTATGAATGTGGTTAACAGCTTTTAAAATCTTCAGCAGAGCTTGGCCTTTTCTTTTTTTTAGTAAATTTGCAAAGAAAGAAATGAGATCTATGCAGTGGAGTAGTGGTATAGCAAGGGAGCAGAGAGATTCTCACCTTCCCTTCTTTGCTGTTTTCCCCTTGATCATTAATTACTCAGACCAACTATAGAACAACTCAACACGGAGGGTGGGAGGAGGGGAAGAATCACAGATCTTCTGAAAAATGAACACAAGAATTTATCGTCTACTGGAGTCTCAAAAAGGTACAAGAATTCAAAAAGGTTAAGAATCCCTGAGGGAAAAAGCCTTCAATAAAGCTGAGACTCTAGAATCAAAAGGGTTAAATGTATTAACAGTCACCAAATTGGTTTAGAGATAGAAATAAAGAGACTTCGTTGGGCTTTCAACCTCTGTAGACAATGGAAGGTGTTTGTTCGGTTAACTTTTCCAAAAACGACTTCCTGCCAAGCAGTGGGCTGCAACACTTGTTCACAATAGTCTGCACTTCCCACACAAGCCGCTGAGAAAACCCTGATTTCCGTGGACTGTTTCTGAGTGGTGCCATTATATTGCAATCGAGAAAAGGAGTGGGAGGGAGGAGGGAAACACTGCTTTCAATTCTCATGCAATCTATTTTTAACATGCCTGAGAAGGTTTCCAGCCATTAATGTAATGAGGCTAGATTTAAAAACAAAAAGAGCAGGAGGGCAGCAAAGCCCACTGTGTCGGGAGTGGTCCTGACTCCTTAAGGATGCTAGCAGCTACTTTAGTATCACGTAGATGTGTATAGTATCATCAACTTACCCTTAATTAGAAGATATCATGATAAAAAAGCAAATGTGTAATATGAATGACTTAGCTTCTCCCCGATTTTGTTTCAGTGTCTTACAACTCTCTGCGATCCATCTACTTAGTTTTATGTTTCACAGACTTACTAAGAGAAATTTCTGCAATCTTCCATCCTGGAATTGCTCTAGGTTCTTATATATATATAACAAATTTGATGACCATGGCTGGGACTCAGGACAGGTATTGATTGCTAAAACACTCAAAGAACAGTTTAGCTAGTATATCATCATTCAAGGTCAAGATGTACCAAGTTTTATGACACTGTGGTGACTACACAGTAATGCTCTGCTGTTAAACCTCAAAACAACAAAGCAGTCAAGAGTCACCACTTGTACAAAGCAGAGACCTTAGGGGTATTACTTTTTAATCTTTTTTTTTTTTTTTCAAGTTCTCTCTCTCTTCCTTCTCCAGAAGACCAGCTTGTCGGCCTGACTACTAGAGAACTAAGCAGGTATTAATTAAGAAAATTATCACAGTAGTCATAAGAGCAGCCAGAATTTGTTAAATGCTTGATAGTGATAATATACAACAGTGAACACTTTACAAATGGCATCTTATTTAATCCTTGTTTCTCCCATTTACAGATGATAAAAGTGAGGTTCAGGAAGGTCAGTTACTTGACAAGGCCATACTGCCAGTAAATGGTGGAGCTGAAGTTTAAATCAAATTTCATCTTTCTCCAAAGCCTCATGTTCTCAACCCCTATGCTATACAACTTCAACCATGAGAAACTTACATCAGGCAAGATAAGTCACTTCTTAAAAAAATCTACCTGGCACTGAGACTCAGAAATCACAGCTCAGCCTCTCCAGTCTCCCAGTGGAGGTGAGGATAGGGAAAAAGAGGAGGTAGATGAATGGAGAAAACATGTCATCCAACACCTCTCATCTTGCATAGCTGGCATCTCGTCTTTGCTTGGCCATTTCAGTCATGTAACTAACATTCAGCCTAGGAGAAGCAGCTTCATGCAATTACTCCAGCTTCTCTAAGTGGAGCTTGGTAATCTGCCAAATACAAAACCATCCTACTGGTCTTGTTCCCGTTATGGCTATATCTGTGACTGGTACCCTACAGAATAAAAAATGACATTTCTTAACCAGGGAGCTATTTATTACATTATTTAATGTTCCAAATGTCTTTTATTTTTCTATTCTCTTTATTATAAATGCAAAAGTACATAACTTGAACTTGTCTTAAAGTTCAGGAATAATTGTTGTTCAGTTGCTCAGTCATGTCCGACTCTTTGCAATCCCATGGACTGCAGTGTGCCAGGCCTCCCTGTCTTTCACCATTCTCCCAGAGCTTGCTCAGACTCATGTCCATTGAGTCAGTGATGCCATATAACCATCTTATCCTCTGTTGTCCCCTTCTCCTCCTGCCCTCTATCTTTCCCAGCATCATGGTCTTTTCCAATGATTCAGCTCTTTGTATCAGGTGGCCAAAGTATTGGAGCTTCAGCTTCAGCATCAGTCCTTCCAATGAATACCCTAAAGTTGGATTTCCTTTAGGATTGACTGGTTTGATCTCCTTGCAATCCAAGGGACTCTCCAGAGTCTTCTCCAACACCATAGTTCAAAAGCATCAATTCTTTGGTGCTCAGCCTACTTCATGGTCCACCTCTCAAATCTGTACATGACTACTGGAGAAACCACAGCTTTGGCTATACAGACATGATGTCTCTGCTTTTAAATACGTTATCTAGGTTTGTCATAGCTTTTCTTCCAAAGAGCAAGCATCTTTTAATTTCATGGCTGCAGTCACCATCTGCAGTGGTTTTGGAGACCAAGAAAATAATGTCTGTCACTGTTTCCATTGTTTCCCCATCTACTTGCCGTGAAGATATGGGACCAGATGCCATGATCTTTATTTTCTGAATGTTGAATTTTAAGCCAGCTTTTTCATTCTCCTTTTTCACCTTCATCAAGAGGCTCTTGAGTTCCTCTTCGCTTTCTGCCATAAGGAATAATTAGAAATAGGAAAGCTTGGCAACACTCTGGAGGCTGAAAAAAGAAAGAAGATTACCAGATTCCTACAGAGACTCAGGGAACAGACTTCTGGGATGTAATTCTTTTCCTCAGTTCTCTCAGCTCTCAGCTTCTCAGCTTTCTCTCCTTGACCCACTTGCCTTCTGTTTTGAGCCTCATTCTACCCACAGATCCTTTTGCCACAATATAAGCTAGAGCAAAAATTATGCTTACTGATAAATAGACAACTATAATAATATTAAAATAATAAAAAAAACTCTGAAATTTCTGTGTGTAGTCAAAACAATTTTAAAAGTTGTTTGTTTTTATTAAGTATATCATATAATTTGTTGTGAATAATTTAGAAAACAGAAAATATAAAGAAAACTATCACTCATATTCACAGAAAGTGGAGACATACTATCCATATTTTCTGGACTTCTTTTTCATATTTATTGAAGTATATATATATATATATATATATATATATATATATATGAATTCACTCATCTAACAAAAATGAGTATGTAACAAAAATAAGTAACTAGTATGTGCCAGGCAATGTTTAGGTGTTGAGGACATAGCAGTAAACAGGCAAAAACTTTTTCCTATAGGAGCTTATATTCTAATTGAGGAAGACAGTTATATGGTATATTAGAAGATGGCAAGTGCTGTGGAAAAAAAAATACAGTGAGGAAGAGGGATCAGGTATTCAGTTCAGTTCAGTCACTCAGTCATGTCCGACTCTGCAACCCCATGGACTGCAGCATGCCAGGCTTCCCTGTCCACCACCAACTCCCAGAGTTTACTCAAACTCATGTCCATCACATCGGTGATGCCATCCAACCATCTCATCCTCTGTCATTCCCTTTTCCTCCTGCCTTCAATCTTTCCTAGCATTGGGGTCTTTTCAAATGAGTCAGTTCTTCACATCAGGTGGCCAAAATATTGGAGTTTCATCTTCAGCATTAGTCCTTCCAATGAATATTCAGGACTGATTTCCTTCTGGTTGGATCCCCTTGCAGTCCAAGGGACTCTCAAGACTCTTCTCCAACACCTCAGTTCAAAAGTATCAATTCTTCAGCACTCAGCTTTCTTTATAGTCCAACTCTCACATCCATACATGACTACTGGAAAAACCATAGCTTTGACTAGACAGACCTTTGTTGGCAAAGTAATGTCTCTGCTTTTTAATATGCTGTCTAGGTTTGTCAAAGCTTTTCTTCCAAGGAGCAAGCATCTATTAATTTCATGGCTGCAGTACCATCTGCAATGATTTTGGAGCCCCCAAAAATAAAATCTCTCACTGTTGGACTAGAATGAGGACTATCATTTTTAATTAGGGTGAGTCAGTCGCTAAGAATGTGACATTCTTAGCCAAACTTTGAAAGGGATAAGAGACAAATCCATACATATATCTCATAGAACAACCTCAAACAAACATGGAAAATGTGACAAAGCATTTATTTCTTGCTCAGCTTTGTTGGTGACTTGGAGTAGCTTAGTCTCAGGTGGCAGTCACTGGTTCTCTTCTGCATGCCTCTTTTCCTTTTCCTGAGACCAGGAGACAATCAGAGGCTTTTTCTTTCCATAACAATGGCAGGAGCACAAAAAGGCAAGAGCCACAACTCAAGTAATTTTGATTGAAGCATTTGCTTGTACCACGCCAAGCATTTTTGGCATTAAACCGTTCGCCAAAACAATCCATATGGCCAAGTTAAGGGCAAAGTGGAGAGACTGAACTGAACTTTTTCATACTTTCATATGAAAAAGTAGAGGTTAGAGAATAAGGTGAATATTTTAAACAACAGTTTAATCTATCATAGACCTCTCTATTTTTTAATAAATAGTCATATTCCTTTCATATGCAAAATATACTCACTCCCGCCTCAAGACACCCCTGCCCAAATTTCATCTATTAGATGACAACAGACTCAAAGTCCAGAATCAAGTCTAGATGTACCTCCTGTTTTTCAGAGACTCTTGATATAAATAAACAGACCATCTCCCTTATCTCATCCAAAATACAGTAATGGAATGAAGACAGGATGTCCGTAATAAACAATCCTATTTGAAAAAGGGAAGAATGAGAGACACCTAGCAATCCATGGTCCACTGCAATTCTGAAAGACCACTATAAATGTGTTGCCATTTCTTCTTAGGGAGGAAAATGTTCCTTGATTTGGTCCAAGTTCTGATCCCTGAAAGTTTCTGCTTAACCTGTGATTCTCCAGAAGTATTGACAAAGCCCTCCATGAGTGAGGTGGAGATCCTTTGTTTTACATTCTTTTCCTTGGCCTTCCAACAAGGAGTTTGGAACATATACCATCCTAGAATTCTGAGATTTCTCAGCCTGCTTCCTTCCACAGAACGTTATGATGTCATTTTTATAATTCATATAGTCTTAATCTCTTTTAGTCCAGCTGAGGTTAGTCCAACATAATATGCTCAAAGACTTTGGGGATATGTCCATGTCTTTGGTTCTAAACAAAGCCATTTCCCAAAAACCACATTCACCATCCTTTTTGAAACACATCCCGCTTTCTAGACTCATATAAGTTATATGTGCAGGCACATGAGCTTCTGTAAAGCACACTTAACACAATGCAACACCAGCTATTTCTCAGTCGCAGGTTTGCAGGCCATTTGGGGCAGCTCTCTCCGGCATGTAGATTCGCATTATGGGGCAGCTGGGCTGGCTCCTGTCACGCGTCTGTTATTCTCCTTCTGGGACCAGAGGCCATCCAGAGGTCATGTTTTGCTCATGGTAATGGGAGACAAGCATGGCCTCCAATGGCACTCTGAAAGTGAATGGAGGAATGGCAACACAGACACCTAACCTCCCTGGCACAGCATGGCACATCCCTTCAGTTCCTATTCCACTTTACCAAACCATGATGAGGCACCGGATGGCTGCAAAAGGACTGAGAAACGCAGTACATGGCTGAGAAGCGGCTTCCCAGCTATACAACGGAAGCTCAAATCTTCAGAACTCAACTGGCCTTTCTGCCACAACAGGGAAACATTTTATTATACAGCCTCATGTAAAAGAAAGCACATTAAGAAATATATACAGTATAAAGTCATTTCTATGATCTCTAGAGAGATCTCAATGTGCAGGAAATGTTGATGATCTAGATGAATAGAGAAAAAAATCTGGAAATACATATTGACAGTGGTTACTGATGCATAGGAAGATTACAAGTAGTTTCATCTTTTCACTTACATGCAAACATAAAAAATGTGTACTCTTAAGAGATAGAATATAATTTTTATAATGAGAAAATAAGGAGATACTATAAAGTTCAAGTATATTTCTTTTTACAGTGATATTTACTATTTTCACTAAGGGTCTGTAGTAAGGCATCATTGTTCTTTTTTCACTTTTCCTTTATTCGGGAAATAAAAGTAAACATTTTAAATTTTTGTCATTTCTTAAAAAAAAATGATTATGCTTTGATTTTTTGGCCTGCCACTGAACTTGGTCATTCTTTTCAGAACATGTATTCCTCTGGGTATGTTGTTAGTCAAGGGCATTATCTTTCAGCACACAGAAAGAACAGGGATAACAGCCTTTTTTCCTTGTCATTTTAGAAGGAACTATTTCAGGTGGCCTTGGTGTCAAGTTCTATGTCAGCAGACATGTTCCCAAGAGACAGAAGAGCTCAAGGAACATGGAAATTAATGTTTCAACCTTTTACCTTTAGCCTCTATCCTAATAGACTCATATTGACAAATAGTCACTGTCATCTTCCGTTTGGTCATATCTACCAACAGAAAGAGACTGAATGTGTGCTATCCAAACTATTCACTTAAATCTGTTCTCATGAAGGTTAATTTGTAAACTGGAGTTCAAGAATTTCCTTTCAAAATGATTTCTTACCACTAGTGAAAATGAAGTCTTCAATCACCAGAAGCCTAAATAAATAACGACTTTCAAAGTTTTCCTTCAAGTTTTACTTGCCTAAATCAATTGTTTTAAGCCCCATCTTATTTTTCTGTCACAGAATCCTTGCCAATTACTTCCTATAAGGAAGATACTTTTCAGAGTGTTACAAAGTATAGAAGGACAAGGTACAAATCAAATCATTAGCAGTTCATTTCTCCAAGAAAGTTAAATCTAATTGGGAAAATAAAGTATATGTAGAAAATTATCTAGAAACTTCAGTAATACAATACCATTAATATAGTCACATCCCATGTGATTCAAAAAAGTAAGAAATCTCCCTCATGGAGCTCCCAGTCTCCCTCTGAATTATTCAAAGTCCTAGAGGTTTACATGTGCAACAGGGTATCTGTCATCCACCCCCGCATAGGAGAGGTGGTTTATACATGCAACGTATGCAGTGGCTAAGGATGTGGTCTCCAGAGAGAGACTGCCTTAGGTCTCAGTCTTTGAATTCTGGTTCTGTCACTTTCTAGATTGGGTAATTTATCATCTCTCTTGGCTTCACCTTACCTCACCTAAAAAATATGGAGTGAGACACTTGAGGTCTCAGGGCAACAAATGAACCCCAAATTTAAAGAAAGATAGGTGATAAGGAGAGCAAGCCCTTGCTTACCTAGGAAAGACACTGGGAAACATGTAAGATGATAAGAAGAAAGCAACCAAATTTTTAGCAAATCGCTGAAAGTCAAGTACAATGTATGAGAGTACAGAAACCCAGAGAACCACAAACACAAAGAGATTTGCACCTACTCAGGCTCTTCTCCAGGAACCTCACCAAATACAAGAAAGATTTGGGATAGGTGAAGAGTTAGGAGAAAACCTTCCTTGTAGAGAAGACCCTAGAAAGGGAAATATCGTCCATTAGAGCAAGGGATTCTGCTCCACTTCTTCTTTAGGCAACACAAGCCTTAAGCCACTGAAAAATACAGGAAACTCTGTCACTCTTGGGCAAAATGTCAAGGCCTATTGTACCTAGAAAGTAAAAGTGAAGTCGCTCAGTCACGTCCGACTCTTTGTGACCCCATGGACTGTAGCCTACCAGGCTCCTCTGTCCATGGGATTTTCTAGGCAAGAATACTGGAGTGGGTTGCCATTTCCTTCTCCAGGAGATCTTCCCAACCCAGGGATTGAACCCAGGTCTCCTGCACTATAGGCAGACGCTTTACTGTCTGAGCCACCAGGGAAGTCCTCTATTGCACCTGGAGAAAGCAAATATTCTTCTGCCCCTCCAGGAAGGTCAGGAAGTCATCTGGGCTCAGTGATTACAAACAGAAGAAGGGAAGAATCATTTGACAGTCCTACCCCCAGGGCTCAGGGACACAGTACTTATCCTGATAACTAGCTTGAACAGCCCAGCCAGCCAGCACTGAGTAAAAGGCAACAGCAGTCCATCACTGGGAAAGGGGCAAGAGGTGGGAAAGAGACCCTGTCTGAGACACAGGCACAAAGAGAAGACGTAAGCTGAAGATGGAGCAGATATTGAGAAAAATTCTCCAAAAAACTAATTACCACCCTAAGGACAAGGAATTTAACGCCTGTGGCATGCCAAGGGTCACAAGAGCAATAAAACCATACCCAGGTCAACCCCTGATTAGATTAACTTGATATTTCCCCTCTCTCTCCAAAACCAAGCCAAAAAAGGTGGATATTTACAAACACAAATAAAATTAATTTGTCTTTACTATTTTACATCAAATTCCCAACATTCAAATAAAATATACAACATACAAAGAAGCAAGGATAAGTAACACTCTGCCAAAAGACAAAGCAATCAACAGAACCAGACTCAAATATAATCTAGATTTGAAGGTATCAAAGAATTTAAAATGTGATATGTTAAAGGCTCTAGTGGGAAAAAAAATGGACAATATGCATAAACAATTCAGGAATTTCAGTAGAAAGTTGAAAAATATAGCACCAAAATCAAATGTAAATGCTAGAAATGAAAAAAAAAAGTAACAGAGATGAAGTATACCTTTCATGGGCTAATGAGCATATTTGAGGCAGCCAAGAAAAAAATCCGTGAAATAAAAGAGTGGAAAGCTCTTAGAGAGATGGGAATACCATCTTACCTGTATGCTGAGAAACCTGTATGCGGGTCAAGAAGCAACATTTAGAAGCCTGTATGGAACAAATGATTGGTTCAAGATCAAGAAAGGAGTTTGACAGGGCTGCCTGCTGTCACCCCGTTTGTTTAGCCTATGCACTGAGCGCATCATGAAAAATGCTGGGCTGGATGAGTTATAAGCTGGAGTCAAGATAGGCTGGAGAGACATCAACAACCTCAGATATGCGGATGATACCACTCTAACGGCAGAAAATGAAGAGGAAACAAAGAGCCTCTTGAAGAGGATGAAGCAGGAGAGTGAAAGAGCCAGCTTAAGACTAAATATTAAAAAAAACCCTAAGATCACGGCATCCCGCCCCATTACCGCATGACTAACAGAAGTAGAAAAATTGTAGTAGTAGAAATTGTGACAGATTTCCTCTTCTTGGGCTCCAAAATCACTGCAGATGGTGACCGCAGCCATGAAATCAGAAGACAATTACTTCTTGGCAGGAAATTGGTGACACACCTAGACACTGTGTTGAAAAACAGACAACTCTGCTGACAAAGGTCTGTGAAGTCAAGGCTATGGTCTCCCACTGGGTCATGAACGGTTGTGAGAGCTGGACCTTGAATAAGACAGATTGCCAAAGAATTGATGCCTTCGAACTGTGGTGCTGGAGAAGACTCCTGAAGGTCCCTTGGACAGCAAGGAGATCAAACCAGTCAATCTTAAGGGAGATCAACCTTGAATATTCACAGGAAGGACTGATGCTGAAGCTGAAGCGCCAATATTTTGGTCATGTGATGCGAACAGACAACTCATTGGGAAAGTCCCTGGTGCTGGGAAAGATCAAGGGCAAAAGGAAAAGAAGCCATCAGAGGATGAGGTGGCTGGATGGCATCACCAATGCAATGAATATGAACTTGGGCAAACTCCAGGCGGTGATGAGTGACAGGGAGCCCTGGCATGCTGCACTCCATGTGGTCGTGGAGAGTCAGACACAACTGGGTGACTGAACAACAGAAATTACACACACACACACACAAAAACCCACAAAGAGAAAAAATGTTTAAGAAAAAGGAAGAGAACAGAACAGCAAATCTGAGTTGTGCAATATTAAACAGTCTAACACTTATGTAATTGGAGTCCTAGGAGACGAGAGAGAGAAAGAGGCGGAACAAATGAACTGTGGACTCTGGGTGATTATGCTATGTCAATGCCAGTTCAGCAGCTATAACAATGTACTCTCTGGTGGGGGATATTCATAATGAGGGAGCCTTTATAGGTAGGTGGGGGGTGGGTAGGTAGTATATGGGAAATCTCTGTACATTCCCCTCAATTTAGCTGTGAAACTTAAGCTGCTCTAAAAAATAATCTCAACAAAATAAAAATGTTTAACTTTACAGAGAAATAAACAAATTTACAGTTATACTTAAAAACTTCAGTTCTCTCTCAGTGATTAACAGAATTAGCAAGCATAAATGAATAGCTTTGTAGTAACTACTAGTAGTTCAGTGGTAAACATGAAGTTGCTAACATCATACTAAACAGTGAAAGACTGAATGCTTTTTCCCTAAGGCTGGGAAAAATACAAGTATGTCCACTTATACTATTCCTATTCAACATAATACTGGAGGTCCCAGGCAATGCAATAATACAAGATAAAAGACATAAAAGAGGAAAAAGACATACAGACTAGAAAAGAAGAAATAAAACTGACTCTATTTGAAGAAAACATAATTGTCTATGTAGAATATTCTAAGGGATCTGTCTACACATACACACACACACTCATTCTACTGGAACTAGCAAGTGAGCTTAGCAAGAACACAGGATACAAATTCAATATACAAAATTTATTGGATTTCTATATAGTACCAATGAACAATTGGAAATTACAATAAATAAATAAACTGGGAAAATAATGTCTTTTCCCAACTGATAGCTCTAATTAAAATAGGAAGCTAGAATAATACTTACTATTTTAAATATATAGACAAAAAAAATCTTAAAGTTTGGGAAAGATTACTTTCTCCCCTCATGGTGAATTAAACTAGATTATTTGTGTTATTTTAGTTTATTAAGCAAACTTTCTGGAAAAAAGAAAACATTTGTTTCAAACTCAATTTTTTATATCAGCTAATGAAATATGAAGTGTTTTTTCATCTTTGCTCTCTCATGTTCAACAGTATCTGTATTGATAATGTTCTTATCTTCATTTTCTACATTTCAAATAGTATAGGAACAAAATGCTTGATGAATGGACATTCTCAAACTCATATTGAAGGTGACTTGCCTCGTGAAAGAATCTACTGTTGTGTTACCTACTGCATCACAGACCACTGTGTACCAGTTATGATAAAACTTTCCCTGCCGTGATCATGCATTTTGGTCCTTTATGCTTTGACTAGGCTTAGAATCCTCAATACAGCTGCCACCTGACAGTCATTAACAATCAAAGTTGTCACACAATTTGAAACCTACCTAATGCTTAACATCCTAGAGCTACAACATCAAGTCTAAATTCCTTTGGAAATTAAGGTTCCATAATTGATCACATCCTGATCTGCTTATCTGTCCAGTAACATTTTCTTTGGTCTTCTCTTTGCCTTTTCCAAATTTGCCTTTCTTCAAGGTACAGCTCAGTCTCAATATCAACCACAAAGCTCTCCCTCAAATGCTTGGGTTTACTATGAGTCTTCCCTTTGGTGAGCTCCTATCGCACACATAAGGAATACCTCATTTTAATACTTAATCTGACCTATGTTGGAGTCATGAGTTGCAACTTTGAGTCCCCAAAGTGACAAGCGTTCTGTCCCATGATTATTGTATAGTTCACTCATCATAGAACTGAAGGCAATACAGGAGCTCAACTACAGTAAGTAATTGGTTCTGTTAAAATGTGAGTGCCTAATAGAAGGACCCTGCTGATTCTGTGTAAAGAATGGCTGCTGTTTTTCACTAAACAATATACTCTAGAACAACTTGTTCGTGAAGTTCTAAATTGTGCATATCATTCTAATTCTGTTCATATAGCTCTGGATATTTTTTCCAAGCTTTCCTAGAATTTCCACAGCTACCAGATTCTTTCACAAACATCATTTTAATGGATGCTCTACTTCATTATGTGCATATTGAAAGGGGAAAAAAAAGATGGGGATAAAGTGAACCAAATTGTTGACAGTGATTAACTTTGCATGGCAAACTTACTGTGACATTTATTTTCATCTTTACTTTTTGTGTTTTACAAGTTTTCAGCAGTTATAATATACCACTTCATACTTGGAAAAATAAACTATGTAATTAAAAATATACTCTCACTCCTTACTGTATGAGGCTGAGCTTCTTATCGGTAACAGGATCGCATACTGGATCTCTGTAAGATTATTGAGGTTTCTGCAGAGCTTCTATTACTCCTTGTGGTAAGAATAAAGCAAAAGATGCTGGTAATTTCACTGAAAGAAATAGAACGTCTAGCACTTTAACAACATGTGCAGACACACACAGAAACACAGACACACACAGTAGCTTCTTTAAAAGTCAGAGTTTCTCTGGGGGACAATCACAAATCAAATATTTTCTAACCTCCCCTTTAACAAATTATATATGTTGCCTCTTTTCATTTTAAAACTTTTGCCTCTTTTCTTTCCTTTCATAAATTTCTAATCACTTTTTCTCAGCTTACTCTTTGATGGCAAAGAAATATTACAATCAATATGCTAGGTTTATTTTGCCAAGATACAGAATTATAATATGTTTATAGCCTCAAAAATTATAAAAGCAGATACGTTTCCAATCTTTAAATAACACCAGGCAGAACTTGGGAAGAGACAAAGATAAAAAGTAGGGAGGTACAGTGGTATCTGATATAAGTGACTCTGATATCAGTCAGCAAGTTTCAGCTAATGAACCTAAAGAAAAGGGAATAAAATTAATTTTATCTTGGAAATATAGAAAAGAAATATTCATAGAGCTTACTCTTTTATTTCTGTGAAGCTCAGAAGTGATTATTCAAATGCTAGCACATAAATCCTAATTTTAAAAGCAGTATCTGTGATACCTTAAAATACTATCATAATTTTAGTTCATTCCTATTTTTGTGCTAATTTTACTAATCAAGGGCTTCCCATGCAAGGCTAGTGGTAAAGAACCTGCCTGCCAATGCAGGAGACATAAGAGATGCGGGTTCAATCCCTGGGTCAATAAGATCCCCTGGACAAGGGTACGGACACCCACTCCAGTATTCTTGCCAGAGAATCCCACTGGACAGAGGAGCCTGGTGGGCTACAGTCCATGGGGTCACAAAGAGTAGGACACGACTGAAGCGACTTAGCACGAATGCATGATCTGTCTTTTAAACAATAACAGAAATCACACAAACAAAAAAGAGCTGAATTTTATTTCAATACATTGACTTCAACCTTTTATTTACATATATATGAGAACCCTAAGAATTGAGGCCAAATAAAAAGACATTAGGGCTCCCCTGGTGGTCCAGTGGCTAAGACTCCAAGCTCCTAACACAGGGAGCCTAGGTTCGATCCCTGGTCAGGAAATTAGATCCCACATGCTGCAACTAAGACCCAGCATAATCAAATAGATAAAATTTTTAAAATATCTTAAGGTGAGGGTGGGATGATTTGAGAGAACAGCATTGAAACATGTATATTATCATATGTGAAATAGATCGCCAGTCCAGGTTCGATGCATGATACAGGGTGTTCAGGGCTGGTTCACTGGGATGACCCAGAGGGATGGGATGGAGAGGGAAGTGGGAAGGGGTTCAGGATGGGGGATACATGTATACCCATGGATGATTCATGTCAATGTATGGCAAAAACCACTACAATATTGTAAAGTAATTAGCCTCCAGTTAAAATAGATAAATTAAAAAATAAATTAAAATATTTTAGAGAAAAAAAAGAAGACACTAATATAAATTCTGTCTCTTTGCCTGGTTGTCTGTTCAACAATTGAGTTCATTTAGTTTGTAATTTCTCTGTTCAGAGCAGAACTTGCAACTTTTTAAATGACCATAGTCATCCCCTAGACCCATTGTTTCCAATAATATTTTACTCACATGCTATCACTGAGGGAGTTTTCTTCTCTAGTACACTGAACTTTTGACAGTCCATATGGTCTTAATGAATTCCCCAGGTGCTGTTCACCATCCAACCTGTATTTTTGGCAGCCTGCAGAGGTACTTAAGCTTGCCTCTGTCTTTCTTCCTAATGCTGCTTAAGATGTTTTTTAGAGGAGAAAGTTTGAAGTGGTTACTGGAAACAGCTGAGTTTTACATGCTTATATTTATCAACGCAAAAGTACTGTCAAGGAGAATTCACTTCTGAGAGAAGGAAACAAAGCTGTTCGCTTAATAACTACAGAGAACTACTATTGGAATATATGTTTGATGTTATTTTTCATACTTTTAGATTGAGTTTACTGCCTTTGTGGGCTTCCCTGGTGGCTCAGAGGTTAAAGCGTCTGCCTGTGATGCAGGAGACCTGGGTTCGATCCCTGGGTCAGGAAGATCCCCTGGAGAAGCAAATGGCAACCCACTCCAGTATTCTTACCTGGAGAATCCCATGGACGGAGGAGCCTGGTGGGCTAAGAGTCAGACACGACTGACTCACTTTCACTTGCACTGCCTTTAGCTCATTATAAAAAGCACTGCACAATATTTTCTTCCCCTAACTGATAAATCTGAGAAAGTTCAGAGTGAGCACAAAATTGGCCCAATTGTCAGCCTTGCTTATTGTAGGATTACAGATTAATTTTAGAATATCTGCATATATTATTGGCTGCTGCTAAGTTGCTTCAGTCGTGTCCGACTCTGTGACCCCATAGATGGCAGCCCACAAGGCTCCCATTCCTGGGATTCTCCAGGCAAGAACACTGGAGTGGGTTGCCATTTCCTTCTCCAATGCATGAAAGTGAAAAGTGAAAGTGAAAAGTGAAAGTGAAGTCGCTCAGTCGTGTCCGACTCTTAGCGACCCCATGGACTGTAGCCCACCAGACTCTAGCTGAACTGAAATAATGGCTAATCAGTTAATGATAAAGGTGGGTAGATAATATTAAGACCACTTAGAAAGGAAAAAACGTTTCAAAATTTTCAAACTATATTTAAAAGTTAATATGTAAATCTATCTATTTTATGTCTTTTTGAAACCTCTACAAATGTTGCCCACAAAACCCTAGGAGGTAGGCATTAGGAATACATTTACAGAGCAAAGACTAGAATTCTGTATTCTCTAATTCTGAAACCAGGCACTTAAGTACTTATGCTATTTTGCTCAATCTGAAAAATATGTTGGTCATTATAGTGTACATTTTTGACATTTTTAAATGGCTGATCAGAAAATGAACCCCCTGTCCATGCTTTGGGTCCAAAATTATACAAATCAGTCTCTGCAGGAGGCAGCTCTATCTCCCATTGCCAGCACCTAGAGGGCCAGACACTCGAGCTCCCAGACCCCTGGCAGCTCAGATTCAGACCCACGTGCTAAATTCAACATTCTGGCCTCCCAACCTAGGATTTTGAATCTGGCACAAAGACTGAAGGAAAGAGAGAGAGTTTAAAATTCATTTCTAGCTTTGGCAGCATCCAGGGATGATATTTCAGTTTCCAGTGTTGATAGTCACAGCAAAATCAAGAGTCTTACAGTCTAATCTAAGACTCTAACAGTCTAATCTAAGACTCTAATCTGAGTCACCAGCGGCGCTATTATCAGAAGATCATTCCTTGGTGTGATTTGCAAGTATCTGTGGCTACACTGTCTTAAGCCTAGTTCTGTGCCTTATTCTCCAAAATTTTCATCAGTTCTATGATGTCTAGCCAGTCAGTATCTTTTCAACCTTAATTAACTATAATTGGTCTCTGTAATCTTATGTACTTACAGGTTGCAAGAGCTAAAGGATAATCATCTGTTTACCCCTGTACCATGTTATTTCTCTATTCCCTCAGTTTTACCTGAAGTTATTTACAGTATTATCCATTCTGTCTCAAAATCCATCCTTCACTTTTCCCTTCAATTGTAAAGCCTTTGATTTTTAGCTAGACAGGTGGCCACCCAACCAAAATCTATATTTCCCAAATTTCCTTGCACCTACATTGGTTCATGACTAAGTTCTGATGTGGGATGTGAGTGAAAATGAGTGGAATGACTTCTGGATCATGACAGCAAAGGAAAGAAGCATTGTCTCCACTTCTCCTTTTTCCTCATAACTTACTAGAAGGCAGACATGACGGTGAAAGCTGAAGCAGCTATTTCAGACCTTAAGGTGGAAACCACAGGTTGAAAAGACAGAGCAACAATGTAGAAGGAGTGTGGGTCGTGGATGAAGTGCAGCCTTCACCCTGGTCTGCTTACCCTTGAATTGTTACTCATAAAATTAATGAACTTCTATCTTTTTATAGGTCATTGCTATTTTGGACTTTGTTGAAGAGCCAAACTAATGTGACCATTAGCATTTTCTTTAAAAAAAAAAAAATCTCCATATCCTCTTTTGGCCACATCATGCAGCATGTGGGATCTTATTTCCGTGACCAGGGATCGGACCTGTGCCCCTGCAGTAGAAGCACAGAATCTCAACCACTGGACTGTCAGGGAAGTCCCTTGGCATTTTCAGCAATATTCTATAACTTCTTGCCAGTTATCCTCTACCTTGGTTCTGCTGAAGCTTTGTCATGAGAAGAGGAACACTGCTTCATGTTCCTCCCACTTGAACTTGAAATTGATTTACTTTGTTAACTTTTCAGCAGTAACAGAAGTGAGAAGACACAACAGTGACCACTTCTGCCACAGAGGCAGAAACAGAAACCCCAATGTAGCATGAAGAAATGTAGCAAATTCTAATGAGCATGTAAAGGTCAGGCATTAGTTTTACATGCTTCTTGAAAAGTGATATGAGGCCTGTTGGCAATTCTTAAATAATGTTTCAGGATTTGTTTTCATTCTGAGGTTCATGGCACACTACCTAAATAGAACAAATAAAAGAAAACAGCTGTGTTGTGGCTTATGATACTCATGTTTGCTATTGACAGAATTGCAGCTGAGGTTTTCTTTTAATTAATCACACTAAAGAAAGGTTCCAAAAGTAAGTCTCTCTTTTTCCAATTCAACATAATCTGTATGCCATAAATTAAAATTTAAAAAGTCAAATGCAAAGCAGTTATGAAGATCATCCTTTCTTTTCTAAGCTTACAGTTTGACCACTCCCACATGCATAAGATAAGAGAGTAGGGAAACAAGTAGCTTTGCTAAACATTTTGGTATGTGGAGAAATCATTTCGGCACTGACGCTATGGCACTGCAAAAAAGTTCAAACACAAATGAAGCCTGCCTACTGGAATAAATTACTGGGCACGTTAGAGCCTTGATTTGACCCAAAATGCTTCAATAATAGGTGTTTTATTGTGTCTAAACCTCTACTTTCTTTGAGTTTAAAAAAACTGCATCTTTTCCCATCTATGGTTCATGTTCTCTAGCTAGCGGGAATAAAAGAAACCCTATTTCTGTGCTGTTGGTGTTGCAAAAATGTAAAAGTTTACTGCTCCTAGGAAGTCAGATCAAGCCATTAGTAATTATAAGCACTAAAATTACTATCACTATTAATTTTCTTTGGATTTCCCTGATGGCTCAGAAGTTTCCTTTATCCATCTGAAATACAAGAACATTTTTCAGTACTGCTGAAATTGTCATTTAAAAAGACACACACACATGACATAGCAAAAATGATCTTCTTCAGTCATTATCAACTTCCTTCCACACATATTAGAAATCCAAGAGATTCAATAACTTCTTCCCTCTGTTCTGTTACTTATCTGGACAAGTATCACTTAACACCATGAAGATGACCAGCTAAGAGCTCAGCTGCCAAAGATGACTGCTTTAAAGTCCTTGTAATATCAGTCTAAGATAGCCCACTAGATGAACAAGGAGATTAATCACAGACCTTTGAAAATGGGTAAGCAAACCACAGCCAAAAGGATACTGTTTCACAAAGAACATGTAATCTTTGGATGCTGGGGTTTATTTTACCACATGCATTCCATAATGGCTATGAAGTCTTCTACCATGAAATACCCACTGAGCTCTAAGCCAAGAGGAAAAATGAAATCCTGCCTATACAAAGTCAAGATGGCAACTGATTCAGTTTACTTCACCAAATATTTAATAGTACTCTCCATATGCCAGGCATTAGGGTAGGTGATAAGGATGTAGCAGTGAATTAGACACAGCTCCAACAAACCTTGCTTTTTTATTTTTTGCATTTCTTTTTCTTGGGAATGGTCTTGATCCCTGTCTCCTGTACATTGTCATGAACCTTCATCCATAGTTCATCAGGCACTTTGTCTATCAGATCTAGTCCCTTAAATCTATTTCTCACTTCCACTCTATAATCATAAGGGATTTGATTTAGGTCATACCTGAATGGTCTAGTGGTCTTCCCCATTTTCTTCAATTTAAGTCTGAATTTGGCAATAAGGAGTTCATGACCTGAGCCGCAGTCAGCTCCTGGTCTTGTTTTTGCTGACTTTATAGAGCTTCTCCATCTTTGGCTGCAAAAACTATAATCAATCTGATTTCGGTGTTGACCATCTGATGATGTCCATGTATAGAGTCTTCTCTTGTGTTGTTGGAAGAGGGTGTTTGCTATGACCAGTATGTTCTCTTGGCAAAACTCTATTAGCCTTTGTCCTGCTTCATTTTGTACTCCAAAGCCAAATTTGCCTGTTACTCCAGGTGTTTCTTGACTTCCTACTTTTGCATTCCAGTCCCCTATAATGAAAAGGACATCTTTTTTGAGTGTTACTTCTAAAAGATCTTGTAGGTCTTCATAGAACCATTTAACTTCAGCTCCTTCAGCATTACTGGTTGGGGCATAGACTTGGATTACTATGATATTGAATGGTTTGCCTTGGAAATGAACAGAGATCATTCTGTCGTTTTTGAGATTGCATCCAAGTACTGCATTTCAGACTCTTTAGCTGACTATGATGGCTACTGCATTTCTTCTAAGGGATTCCTGCCCACAGTAGTAGCTATAATGGTCATGTGAGTTAAATTCACCCATTCCAGTCCATCTTAGTTGGCTGATTCCTAGAATGTTGACATTCACTCTTGCCATCTCCTGTTTGACTACTTCCAATTTACCTTGATTCATGGACCTAACATTCCAGGTTCCTATGCAATATTGCTCTTTACAGCATCAGACCTTGCTTCTATCACCAGTCACATCCACAACTGGGTATTGTTTTTGCTTTGGCTCCATCCCTGCATTCTTTCTGGAGTTATTTCTCCACTGATCTCCAGCAGCATATCGGGCACCTACTGACCTGGGGAGTCCCTCTTTCAGTATCCTATCATTTTGCCTTTTCATACTGTCCATGGGGTTCTCAAGGCAAGAATACTGAAGTGGTTTGCCATTCCCTTCTCCAGTGGACCACGTTCTGTCAGACCTCTCCACCATGACCCGCCTGTCTTGGGTGGCCCCACATGGCATGGCTTAGTTTCATTGAGTTGGACAAGGCTGTGATCCGTGTGATCAGATTGGCTAGATGTCTGTGATTGTGGTATCAGTCTGTCTGCCCTCTGATGCATGCTCTCAGCACCTACCATCTTACTTAAATGGAAAAAAGCAAAATGGCTGTCTGGGGAGGCCTTACAAATAGCTGTGAAAAGAACAGAAGTGAAAAGTAAAGGAGAAAAGGAAACATATATCCATCTGAAGGCAGAGTTCCAAAGGATAGCAAGGAGAGATAAGAAAGCCTCCCTCAGTGATCAGTGCAAAGAAATAGAGGAAAACAATAGAATGGGAAAGACTGGAGACCTCTTCAAAATAATTAGAGATACCAAGGGAACATTTCATGCAAAGATGGGCTCAATAAAGGACAGAAATGGTATGGACCTAACAGAAGCAGAAGATATTAAGAAGAGGTGGCAAGAATACACAGAAAAACTATACAAAAAAGATCTTCACAACCCAGAACATCACAACGGTGTGATCATTCACCTAGAGCCAGACATCCTGGAATGTGAAGTCAAGTGGCCCTTAGAAAGCATCACTACGAACAAAGATAGTGGAGGTGATGGAACTCCAGTTGAGCTGTTTCAAATCCTGAAAGATGATGCTGTGAAAGTGCTGTACTCAATATGCCAACAAATTTAGAAAACTCAGCAGTGGACACAGGACTGGAAAAGGTCAGTTTTCATTCCAATCTCAAAGAAAGGCAATGCCAAACAATGCTCAAACTACTGCACAATTGCACTCATCTCACACGCTAATAAAGTAATGCTCAAAATTCTCCAACCCAGGCTTCAGCAGTATGTGAACCATGAACTTCCAGATGTTCAAGCTGGTTTTAGAAAAGGCAGAGGAACCAGAGATCAAATTGCTAACATCCGCTGGATCATGGAAAAAGCAAGAGAGTTCCAGAAAAATATCTACTTCTGCTTTATTGACTTTGCAAAAGCCTTTGACTGTGAGGATCACAATGAACTGTGGAAAATTCTGAAAGAGATGGGAATACCAGACCATCTGACCTGCCTCTTGAGAAACCTATATGCAGGTCAGGAAGCAACAGTTAGAACTGGACATGGAACAACAGACTGGTTCCAAATCTGAAAGGAGTACATCAAGGCTGTATATTGTCACCCTACTTATTTAACTTATATGCAGAGTACATCATGAGAAATGCTGGGCTGGATGAAGCACAACTGGAATCAAGATTGTTGGGAGAAATATCAATAACCTCAGATAGGCAGATGACACCACCCTTATGGCAGAAAGTGAAGAAAAACTAAAGAACCTCTTGATGAAAGTGAAAGAGGAGAGTGAAAATGTTGGATTAAAACTCAACATTCAGAAAACTAAGATCATGGCATCCAGTTCCATCACCTCATCGCAAATAGAGAAATAGTGGAAACAGTGGTTGACGTTATTTTGGGTGGTTCCAAAATCACTGCAGATGGTGATTGCATCTATGAAATTAAAAGATGCTTCCCCCTTGGAAGGAAAGTTATGACCAACCTAGACAGCAATGGCACCCCACTCCAGTACTCTTGCCTGGAAAATCCCATGGATGGAGGAGCCTGGTAGGCTGCAGTCCATGGGGTCGCTAAGAGTCAGACACGACTGAGTGACTTCACTTTCACTTTTCACTTTCGTGCATTGGAGAAGGAAATGGCAACCCACTCCAGTGTTCTTGCCTAGAGAATCTCAGGGACAGGGGAGCCTGGTGGGCTGCCATCTATGGGGTCACACAGAGTCAGACACAATGGAGCGACTTAGCAGCAGATAGCATATTAAAAAGCAGAGACATTACTTTGCTAACAAAGGTCCATCTAGTCAAAGCTATGGATGTGAGAGTTGGACTATAAAGAAAACAGAGCACTGAAGAATTGATGCTTTTGAATTGTGGTGTTGGAGAAGACTCTTGAGAGTCCCTTGGACTGCAAGGAGATCCAACATGTCCATCCTAAAGGAAATCAGTCCTGGGTGCTCATTGCAAGGACTGATGCTTCAGCATCAGCTGAAACTCCAATACTTTGGCCACCTGATGTGAAGAAGTGACTCATTTGAAAAGACCCTGATGCTGGGAAGGATTGAAGGCAGGAGGAGAAGGGGACAACAGAGGATGAGATGTTGGATGGCATCACCGACTCAACTGACATGAGTTTGATAAACTCTGGGAGTTGGTGATGGACAGGGAGGTCTGGCATACTGAGGTTCATGGGGTCACAAAGAGTCGGACATGACTGAGCAACTGAACTGAACTGAACTAACAAACCTAGACAGCAGATTAAAAAACAGAGGCATCACTTTACCAACAAAGGTCCAAATAGTCAAAGCTATGGTTTTTCCAGTAGTCATGTAAATATGTGAGAACTGGACCTTAAAGTAGGCTGAGCACTAAAGATCTGATGCTTTCAAACTGTGGTGCTGGAGAAAACTCTTGAGAATCCCTTGGACAGCAAGATAAAATCAGTCAATCCTAAAGGAAGTCAGCCCTGAGTATTCATTGGAAGGACTGATGCTGAAGTTGAAGCTCCAGTACTTTGGCCACCTGATTGCAATGAGCTGACTCATTTGAAAAGACCCTGATGCCAGGAAAGATAGAAGGCAGGAAGAGAAGGGGATGACAGAGGATGAGATGGTTGGATGGCATCACTGACTCAGTGGACATGAGTTTGAGAAAACTTTAGAAGATGGTGAAGAACAGGGAAGCCTGGCATGCTGCTGTCCATGGGTTCACAGAGGGTAGGACACAACTTAGTGATTGAAGAAAAACAACAATCCAAACTCTACATTCTTACGGGCTTGTGGTGACTACAGAGCCTGAAATAGATCACTTCAATGTGTAAAAAGTCCAGCTATCAGCACACAGACATGTAGTAAAAGTGTCTGAGTTCAAAATCTAACTCTACTGTGTACTTATATTTATCTATTTGTACTTATACATTACTTGAATTCTTGATGCCTCAATTTCCTGATCTGTAAAATGGGAACAATAAGTGTATGTGCCTTAAAGGACTGTGGTGAAGAGTAAATTAGAAATATATTTAAATCACTTAGAACAAACCCTAGTTAGAGTAAATCCTCATAATTATGAGACATGATCTTAAAAGCAAAACAAAATCTCCAGAGAGTCAAGAGAAGAGGGGTCTAGGAGACAGCCATAAGGAGCTTCATCATTTGAAGATTAGGAAGAGAAGGTGAAATCTTCAGAGGGAAATAAGTAGCCAAAGGTGCTAAGAAAGTCAGAGGGTGTCATAGGAATCAGGGGAAAAACAGGTTTATCAGGAAGAAGTTGGTAAAAACATACCAAAAACTAAAAAGAGTTCAAGGAAGGTGGGAATTGAATATTGTCCTTTGAAGTCTTTAGGTCCTTGGCAGTCTCGACAAGAACCAATCAATGAAATGGTGTGAGAGTGGAAGTAAATGGTGCTCAAATGAAGACCCTAGGGGAGATGAGGAGGTCTGGCTGTGACGGGCAGAAGCTTGCTGGGGAATAGCTGAAAGGGCTTACAGGACCCCAGGGAGACTTTTTTAGAGACTAAGATAGAGGAGACTAGAGTATGTTCAAATGCCTGCAATCCATGTGTGCGTGCTAAGTTGCTTCAGTCATGTCTGACTCTGTGCTACCCTATGGACTGCTGCCTGCCAGGCTCCACTGTCTATGGGACTCTTCAGGCAAGAATACTGGAGTGGGTTGCCATGCCCTCCAACAGGGGATCTTCTCGACCCAGGGATCAAACCCATATCCCTTAAGTCTAACTTGCATTGGCAGGTGGGTTCTTTATCACTAATGCCTCCTGTGAAGCCCATGAAACCCATCAATGGGTGGTAAATGTTGGGATCCTGGTCACAGCCTTCTCAATCTACAAGGAACAGAAAAACTACCCTTCCTTCTCAGGAACTCTTGCTGATAATCTACGTGAAGTGATATACCCATAGAAAATGCCTACAGACCTCTACTAAACCACTTATCATGCTGAAATGATTGGTACACTTGTTGTTTCACTCACTAAAAGAGAATGCACTTCATATCTACTCCCATGCCTGGCATGTTCAATTCACTAGTCAAACAAGAAAGTCTAGCCCATGACTGAAATTAGTTCCGTTTACTTGTTAAACGCACATGTCCAGTTCTCCTCATTTTCAAAAAATAGTCTCGCTGAAGAGAAAAACTACAAACTTTTTTTTAAAGGCCTAGATAAAGAGATTTCTAACCTAGACTTGAACTTAATTTTTAACATGTGTTAGAACAGATAAAGCTACACAGACTGTAGGATTTCCTCTCTAACTTTCCTGTAAGTACTGTATTTTATACATTTCTTTACCTTCCACCCAGTCCAGCAAGGCAGTAAACATAAAGGAAGAGGTTCAATAAATATTTATTGACTGATCTTTCTTTTACCTTCATGAAATTATATTTATATGAAGCAGAAACACTGCTGCTGAATATTGTGATCAAACAGTAATTTCTCTTCAGTACTGGTCGAACAGCTTGTGTCTCCCAAACATTTTACAAAAGAATGTTCGCACAAAACAGCAGGTAAATGAATCATGTAGTAGACCGTTCATTTGCCACATAAAATAGATGTATTGGTCTCGGTGCAATATGCAATCATTTTTAGCTGTCAGGTGACTAAATTGCAAGCTTAAGTTCTAATTGTTTACATTTGTTGTGTTGAAAAATGTATAATAAAGTTAATCTGCTCTTAGGAACCCCCCTGATGGGCAGAGAAGTTGTCTAGCAGTATGAAAACCAGATCTTTTTCAGTAAGAAACATTTACACAGTGACCAATCTATTGTTCTCTAGGATGAATCAGTACAGGGATATTTTCTTTCTGTGCAAAACATAGTCATTTTATAATATTTTGTTGCTTCTGCTCCTTCTGCCTCAGGCACAGATGCAGTAAGAGAACTAAAAAGTCAGAAAAACCGCTAGAACTCAAGTGTTCTGACATTCAATCTTTCTTGACTAAAGCAACTCAGCAAAGGATGTTATTTCCAGTCCAAGTACATCAGAAAAGTGTCACTAAATGCACATTTCTGTGGCAAAGGTCACTGATTCATCTATATCTGTGTTTTCAGAAGTAAAATAATATTTTCCGGAAGAAAAAAAATTAATAGGGACATTTACGCTGTGAATTCAGGACAATACTTGGTTAAAACCATGGCCCCTGTCATTAGGTGAATGGTATTTTTAGGTCTGGGGCAGAAGAAAACCCTTCTCCCAGTCATCCTGGCATACCTGTGCTCCCACAGAAAGTGCAGAATTGCATTCTTACTTCAAGCCATAAAATAAGCTGCTGTGCCAGACTAGGGCATTTAAAGTCTATGTGACTTCTGGGAAAGATTATATAAACACATGAGTCCAGCTCTCCTTCCAGAACCCCACTGAAGTGACCCATGGAATATTCAAGTGGAAATACTGCCTGAGCACCAGATGCTAGCAGAGATCTCCATCACTCCATTCCAGAAATAAAAAAAAAAAGGATGGAAAGCTTCCATGTCAATCAAAACATTGGGTAATATGAAGACTTCCCTGTTTGTCCAGTGGTCAAGACTCTGCCTTCCAATGCAAGAGATATATGTTCAATCCTTGGTTGGGGAACTAGGTTCCCATATGCCATGGGGTGACTAAGCCTAAGCACCACAACTACAGAGAAGGCCAAACACAGCAATGAGGATCCCGTGTACCACAACTAAGACCCAATGCAGCCAAGTGAGTAGATAGAGAAAAATAAATACATATTTTAAAAAATATATTGGGTAATAAGAGGATACTTCAATAGCCCTTATAAACTAGAGAAAACAGCCAGACACAAGGGCAAAAAAACACAACCATGGGTAGATTTCTCCTGTCTGTTGTTTTAGATCCACAACCAACACCGAAAGGCTACTTGGTTTGCTTCTAACACAGGCAGAACCGGAGCAGGCATGGAAATAGACACAAGGAATATGGGAAGCAACTAATCTGGAATATAGCACAGAGACACAGCCGTGTGCCATGATGTCCCCCAGCACCATTTCCCTCTTAGACTTTCTCATACTGATCAGTTTAGTTCAGTCACTCAGGGTGTCTGACTCTTTGTGACCCCACGGACTGCAGCATGCCAGGCCTTTCTGTCCATCACTAACCCCCAGAGTTTACTAAACTCATGTCTGTTGAGTAGCTGATCCATCCAAGCATCTCATCCTCTGTTGTCCCCTTCTCCTCCTGCCTTCAATCCTTCCCAGCATCAGGGTCTTTTCGAAAGCATCAGCTATTCGCATCAAGTGGCCAAAGTATTGTAGCTTCAGCTTCAACATCAGTCCTGACAAAGAACACCCAGGAATGATCTTTAGGATGGACTGGTTGGATCTCCTTTCAGTTCAAGGGACTCTCGAGAGTCTTCTCCAACACCACAGTTCAAAAGCATCAATTCTTCGGTGTTCAGCTTTCTTTATAGTCCAAATCTCACATCCATACATGACTACTGGAAAAACCATAGCCTTGATTAGATGGATCTTTGTTGGTAAAGTAATGTCTCTGCTTTTGAATATGCTGTCTAGGTTGGTCATAACTCATCTTTCAAGGAGTAAGCGTCTTTTAATTTCATGGCTGCAGTCACCATCTGTAGTGATTTTGGAGCCCCCCAAAATAAAGTGTAACACTGTTTCCACTGTTTCCCCATCTATTTCTCATGAAGTGATGGGACCAGATGCCATGATCTTAGTTTTCTGAATATTGAGCTTTAAGCCAACATTTTCACTCTCCTCTTTCACTTTCACCATGAGGCTCTTTAGTTCTTCTTCACTTTCTGCCATAAGGGTGGTGTCATCTGCATATCTGAGGTTATTGATATTTCTCCCAGCATTCTTGATTCCAGCTTGTGCTTCATCCAGCCCAGCATTTCTCATGATGTATTCTGCATATAAGTTAAATAAGCAGGGTGACAATATACAGCCTTTATGCACTCCTTTCCCGATTTGGAACCAGTCTGTTGTTCCATGTTCAGTTCTAACTGTTGCTTCCTGACCTGCATACAGATGTCTGAAGAGGCAGGTTAGGTGGCCTGGTATTCCCATCTCTTTCAGAATTTTCCACAGTTTGTTGTGATCCACACAGTCAAAGGCTTTGGCATAGTCAATAAAGCAGAAGTAGATGTTTATCTTGAACTCTCTTGCTTTTCTGATGATGCAACAGATGTTGGCAATTTGATCTCTGGTTCCTCTGCCTTTTCTAAAACCAGCTTGAACATCTGGAATTTCATAGTTCACATACTGATGAAGCCTGGCTTGGAGAATTTTGAGCATTACTTTATTAGTGTGTGAGATGAGTGCCATTGTGTGGTAGTTTGAGCATTGTTTGGCATTGCCTTTCTTTGGGATTGGAATGAAAACTGACCTTTTCCAGTCCTGTGGCCACTGCTGAGTGTTCCAAATTTGCTGGCATATTGAGTACAGCACTTTCACAGCTTCATCTTTTAGGGTTTGAAATAGCTCAACTGGACTTCCATCACCTCTACTAGCTATGTTCATAGTGATGCTTCCTAAGGCCCACTTGACTTTACATTCCAGGATGTCTGAGTGATCACACCACTGTGATTATCTGGGTCATGAAGATCTTTTCTGTACAGTTTTTCTGTGTATTCTTGCCACCTCTTCTTAATATCTTCTGCTTCCGTTAGGTCCAGACCATTTCTGTCCTTTATCAAGCCCATCTTTGCATGAAATGTTCCCTTGGTGTCTCTAATTTTCTTGAAGAGATCTCTAGTCTTTCCCATTCTATTGTTTTCCTCTATTTCTTTGCACTGATCACTGAGGGAGGCTTTCTTATCTCTCCTCACTATTTTTTGAAACTCTGCATTCAAATGTGTATATCTTTCCTTTTCTCCTTTGCTTTTCACTTCTCTGTTTTCACAGCTATCTGTAAGGCCTCCTCAGGCAGCCATTTTTGCTTTTTTGCATTTCTCTTCCTTGGGGATGGTCTTGATCCCTGTCTCCTGTACAATGTCAGGAACCTCCGTGCATAGTTCATCAGGCAGTCTGTCTATCAGATCTAATCCGTTGAATCTATTTCCACTGTATAACCATAAGGGATTTGATTAGGTCATACCTGAATGGTCTGTGGTGTTTTTGCTGATTTGGTGGCTTATTTCTTCCCTACTTCCTTCTGTGTAGATTTGAAGGAACTCTGTGAAACATTTGGGGAGAACAGGAAGCACACCAATTTCCAGTAATACCCACTCAACTCCTACAAAGATTGGCAAGCACAGGCAACCTTCTGGGAGTAAAAGAAAACTGAAAATATCATGAGATCTAAAATGTTAAGGGTATATAAGTGAAGGGAAGCACTTAGAATAATGGCACAGCTGTTGACTCAGCAGGTATTTTTTGAGCATACCATGTGCCAGGTGAAGAAAGGAAATGAAACAGTAAAGACATCTTCCTTCCTTTGAGGAAGTAGTTGGCTACCTTGTATATTGACTTACTAACTTACTACTGGAATTGAATAAGCCTTTACATGCCTAGGAGCTCAGTCACGTCCAAATCTTTGTGACCATATGGACTATAGCCCACCAGGCACTCCTGTCTATGATATTCTCCAGGCAAGAATACTGGAGTGCGTTGCCACGCCCTCTCCAGGGGATCTTCCTAACCCAGGTATTGAACCCATGTCTCCTGTGTCTCCTACATTGCAGGCAGATGCTTTACCTGGTAAGTCCATCAAATAAGCCTTTAGAAAATGTCTAACCCATGTATAGTAAGATTCAAGGGACCACTGAATTGACAGTGTAGTGAGAGAGACAAATCTAAGGCTAAAAGCTCACTGAAAATGAAAGCAGAGTCACTAAAGTAAAGCCACAGAAAGGCAGTTAAGAACAGAAAATCAAGTCACTGTTAGATAAAAATGAGAAATACACTCAGAACTCCCATGAAAGCCTTTAAAAATTTAAATTATGAGAGAAAATAAGTGAGAGAGAGAGAGATCCCAGTGTTCTAAACCTTTGGTTCATCGGAATTCCAGAATTCCAGAAAGAAAGAGACAAAATAAAGTAATAATAGCAGAAACCTTTGCTCGTATAAGAAAGACCTACTTCTCTGTGAAATTGACAAACTATTTCTAATATTCATAGATGAAAAATCTAAGCCCCTCCCTGAAAAAAAAAAAAACAACCAAAACTGTTGAAAAAGAACCAAATTGAGGATTAACCCTATCTGATTACAAGACTTCCTATTTTATTGGAGTAAAGATAGAAAGTGTTTTGGGACAGTCTGAGAAATATGGAATAGACTCACTCCCATATGTCCAAAAGACTTCTGACAAAGGCAAAAAATCACTTCAGTAGGGGGAAGGAAAGTCTCTTCCAAACAATGTGAATAAATAATTGGATATTCATATAAAGAGTCTTGATCTTTGTGTGCCATACCATACAAAAAATTAATTCAGAATAGATTATGAGCCCAAATTTATAAGTTAAAATGATAAGGCTTCTCAAAGGAAACACAGAAGAATATTTTCATAAGAATAGTTGAAATAAGCATATAATTTTTTTACAAAGCAATAACCAGAAAAGAAAAAATTGAAAAATTAGAACTTATCAAAATGTAAAACCATTGTTCATCAAAGACATCATTAAGTAAATGAATAGGCAAGCCATAGACTGGGAGATATTCTCAGAGGATGAGGTGGTTAGATAGCATCACCGATTCAATGGACATGAAATTGAGCAAACTCCAGAAGACAGTGGAGGACAGAAGAGGTCAGCGTGCTTCAGTCGACAGGGTCACAAAGAGTCAGACACAACATAGTGACTGAACAACAATAACTAATATATAACAAAGTTTGTGTATACAGAATATATAAGAAATTCCTACAATTCAAAATAAAAACACATATGATACCATCAGTTCAGTTCAGTTCAGTTCAGTCACTTAAGTCGTGTCCGACTCTTTGAGACTCCATGAATCGCAGCATGCCAGGCCTCCCTGTCCATCACCAACTCCCGGAGTTCAACCAAACCCAGGTGCATCGAGCCGGTGATGCTATCCAGCCATCTCAACCTCTGTCGTCCCCTTCTCCTCCTGCCCCCAATGCCTCCCAGCATCAGGGTCTTTTCCAATGAGTCAACTCTTCACATGAGGTGGCCAAAGTATTGGAGTTTCAGCCCCAGCATCAGTCCTTCCAATGAACACCCAGGACTGGTCTCCTTTAGGATGGACTGGTTGGATCTCCTTGCAGTCCAAAGGACTCTCAACAGTCTTCTCCAACACCACAGTTCAAAAGCATCAATTCTTTGGCACTCAGCTTTCTTCACAGTCCAACTCTCACATCCATACATGACCACAGGAAAACCATAGCCTTAACTAGATGGACTTTTGTTGGCAAAGTAATGTCTCTGCTTTTTAATATGCTATCTAGGTTGGTCATAGCTTTCCTTCCAAGGAGGAAACATCTTTTAATTTCATGGCTGCAGTCACCATCTGCAGTGATTTTGGAGCCCCCCAAAATAAAGTCTGACACTGTTTCCACTGTTTCCCCATCTATTTCCCATGGAGTGATGGGGCCAGATGCCATGATCTTCGTTTTCTGAATGCTGAGCTTCAAGCCAACTTTTTCACTCTCCACTTTCACTTTCATCAAGAGGCTTTTTAGTTCCTCTTCACTTTCTGCCATAAGGGTGGTGTCATCTGCATATCTGAGGTTATTGATATTTCTCCCAGCAATCTTGATTCCAGCTTGTGCTTCATCCAGCCCAATGTTTCTCATGATGTACTCTGCATAGACGTTAAATAAGCAGGGTGACAATACACAGCCTTGACGTACTCTTTTTCCTATTTGGAACCAGTCTGTTGTTCCATGTTCAGTTCTAACTGTTGCTTCCTGACCTGCATATAGGTTTCTCAAGAGGCAGATCAAGTGGTCTGGTATTCCCATCTCTTTCAGAATTTTCCACAGTTTCTTGTGATACACACAGTCAAAGGCTTTGGCATAGTCAATAAAGCAGAAGTAGGTGTTTTTCTGTATCTCTCTTGCTTTTTTGATGATCCAGTGGATGTTGGCAATTTGATCTCTGGTTCCTCTGCCTTTTCTAAAATCAATTTGGTCATCTGGAAGTTCATGGTTCATGTATTGCTGAAGCCTGACTTGGAGAATTTAGAGCATTACTTTACTAGCATGTGAGATGAGTGCAATTTTGTGGTAGTTTGAGCATTGTTTGGCATTGCCTTTCTTTGGGATTGGAATGAAAACTGACCTTTTCCAGTCCTGTGGCCACTGCTGAGAGTTCCAAATTTGCTGGCATATTGAGTGCAGCACTTTCATAGCATCATCTTTCAGGATTTGAAATAGCTCAACTGGATTTCATCACCTCCACTAGCTTTGTTTGTAGTGATGCTTTCTAAGGCCCACTCGACTTCACATCCCAGGATGTCTGGCTCTAGGTGAATGATCACACCATCATGATTATCTGGGTCATGAAGATCTTTCTGTACAGTTCTTCCGTGTATTCTTGCCACCTCTTCTTAATATCTTCTGCTTCTGTTACAATAAAATTGAGCAAAAGACTTAGACAACTCACAAATGAGATACACAGATGGCAATAAGAAAGAGAATTTTGTGCAATACCATCAAACACTAGGGAAATGCAAAATAAAAGCAAACTGTACATACCACATATCATAATGGATAAAATAATACTGACAATACCAAATAGAGGATGTGAGACAACTAGAATCCTCATACATTTCTGACAGGGTTGTAAAATGGTACAACTGTTTCAGAAAATAGTTTGACAGTTTTTTGCAGGGTTAAAAAATTCACCAACTTTGCTGCCCATATATTTTCCCCAGAGAAATAAAAACATATCTCCACAGACAACTTGGGTAAGAATGTTCATAGAAGTTTAGTTCATAATAGCCCAAACTGATAACAATCCAAATGTTTAGCAACAGATTTTTGCATTTCACTCTATATAAATTTTGCATCATAAAAGTAAAAAGTTATAAAAGGAAGAAAGACCTGAGTCTGAAAATTCACAATGTGCTTCATGTTCTAGGAAAATCTGATTAACAAAATCACACTTGGTATAATTGAGTCAGATGGCTCAAAATGGAGTAAAATCAAGTTGCATACAGATTTCTTTCAATGACACTCAATCATAGAACACTATGTAAGAGTATCTTTACCATTACAAATTAAAGGGTAATGGTGCCAGAATTCAGTATTTGGCAAAGTTTTCATTAATGTGTGATGTCAATTAAAATACAACATCAGGTGTGGAAGGACTCAGAAAATATACCAACCACCCAAATATTCTTCCAGAAAAAATCTAACCCAGAAACCAAAAGTTTAGGTTTATAATACCAACTTAAATTAACAGCAATCAGGAAGGAATTTGGATAGGAATCTAGATCATTGTAGGAAATAAAACAAGCAGTAAAAGAAAAATTGGATTTTTTTTTTAAAAAAGGTAAGAAACAATACATATGCAGGCAGAGAAAATATGCCTTTTTAAAAAGGACTTAAAATCCCTTATTGAAGAGGTTCTTAAAAGGACTAAGTAGTTGGCATATACAGAAAAATGTGAGAGGCAATTCTATTGCAGAGGAGAAACAGAAAATCATGCTGATTTCCTATTTACCACGTCCATGGAGTATCATTTACTACAGGTTCTTCCACTGTAGAGTGGATGCTTCATGTTCCTCATGAGGTTGACCCTCAAATACTTGGCTTTGGCAGAGCGGGCGGGAGGGCTCCAGACCCCTGCCATCTCCCCAGACCTGAGCGCTCTGCAGGGCAGCGGTGGCACCCGCCGAGTTCTGCCTTCAGGTCCCCGCCAGCCCGGAGCCCGCGAGGGCAGAAGGTCTGTCCCTACCCGGCGAGAGGATGGTCATCCGTGTGTTCATCTCCTCCTCCTCGGGCTTCGTGGCGATAAAGAAGAAACAGCAGAATATGGTTAGATTTCTAGAAGCCACAAGATAGAGGCTGAGGAGGTGGACATCCCAATGTCAGAAGCGCAGAGGCAGTGGATGTATAAGAACATCCCCCCAGAGCAGAAACTTGCTCAGGGCAACCCTCTGCCACCCCAGATGTTTAATGATGACCAATACTGTGGAGATTATGACAATTCTTTGGAATCTAAGGAGAGCAATACAGTCCTTCCATTCTTAGGCCTGAAATCACAGCTGGCATCAAAGGCAGAACCTGAGCAAAGACAAGAGGAAGAGGGTGAAGATGCATTTCGGAGTCCCCGGTGGTACTCAGCACACTGCTTCTAACCTAATGCGTCACTGTGGCGGAAGCCACATACATTATCAGTAACTTTGCTTGTTATGGAAAAGGTGTTTGGGGAAGACTTGAGTCTAATGGGATTACATGATTGCTTTAAACCAAATCAGGACTGTGGTGGGTTTTTTCTTATTTTCAGAATTACCTGCAGTTGCCTCACTTTACCCAGAGGACCTGTCACCTTTTCCAGGTGTGCTTCCTGAATGACTGAGTGATAAGTGGGTGGCACCATCAGAGAGAAAATATTGGATCTGCCCTGGTTTGTAGTCGATGTCAGGATTGCTCAAACTACCTAGGTGCTAATCCTTGAAATTAGTCTGCCAGGCTATTAGAATATTTTGATCAGAAAGAAAAATAGCAATGTTGGTTGACAAAGGACTGAAGGTCTTTGCTGCAGAATCAAATATCACTATTCCAGTGCTTTGTCATAACTGTAGAAAAAATTAGATGTTCTAGCCTCCTTTTGGTGATGGAAATTCTTACCCCCATAAATCCTCCAAGCCCCTCCTGATGTGTCCAGAAATTGCAGTTGATTATAGTATGTGATAAGAACCAAGTTATAGGGATGAAAAGAATTGCTATTTTGAAAAGTATATGCTTCTTTATCTCTTCAAGGGGCAAGTCTCACCTAATGAATGCTGCTAAGTCATTTCAGTCGTGTCCGACTCTGTGCCACCCCATAGACGGCAGCCCACCAGGCTCCCCCGTCCCTGGGATTCTCCAGGCAAGAACACTGGAGTGGGTTGCCATTTCCTTCTCCAATGCATGAAAGTGAAAAGTGAAAGTGAAGTTGCTCAGTCATGTCCGACTTAGTGACCCCATGGACTGCAGCCCACCAGGCTACTCCATCCATGGGATTTTCCAGGCAAGAGTCCTGGAGTGGGGTGCCATTGATGAATAAGATTGCTTAAAAGATATATTTTAAAATGTGCACTAATTAGATAGTAAATGTATAGGGACATTATCTGACTTGTATCTGAAAGCATTTCAGCTCTAGCAACTTAGTATGCATAAGAGCACATATATTTTAAAATGCAGCCCCCCTAGCTAGTAGCTGTTTATATATTTTTTGAAAGGATTATATTATTTGAGAAAGGAAGATCTTGGTTAGACGTATTTTGTGAACCCTTGATGAGGCATATTAAAAGATAATTAATATTGCTGTACATTTTAATATTTTTTCCTATGTTACTGGCCCTCTAATTCTGCCAACTCATATTTCTGGCCACTGCACAGTCCCAGATTTTCAAAGTAATGTAAGCACATGTACTCATTCCCTTATAAGTATCAGTGATTTTTCAGAACAGATTACATACAGGAAAGAGGCTGTCAGAGATTCACTCTGGATTGTACACAGCATGTGTGAAATCTCTCTTTGAAGTGGTTGCAAATAAATACTGAACCTGTCCACTTCATTAAGGCAAGGTTCATTTTCTGCAACCTTGTCCCTTCTCACACTTTTCAGAGTTTTTAGTTGCCAACCTGGGAATAGTCTTGCATAAGATAAACTCTCAGATGCCTACCTATAATACTCTGCTTTTCTCAGCATCCTGATGGTGGACCTGCCTTTTAGATTCTGAGCAGGAAGTTTGTAAGCAAGGAAAAGAGCAAAATAATTACGTTCCTGTCACCTGTGTTCTCTCTCCCTCCAACTTGCTAAATGTGGACTCTTCTAAAGAACTTGCTGAAGCTGACATCCCAGCTTGAGGTTTGCAGTCCAAGACTACTATCAGAAGAAAGCATTCCACTGATTCCTGCTTGACTAGAACAGACACATAATCCACAGTTTTCTCTGCAAGGAAAGCTGCTGTGAAATCATGAGTATGAGTGTTTAGTGGCATTAAATACAATCTAGGTCACATTCCACTTGATAAATCCCAGGGACTATTTAGGAAATTGTTTTTGAACTGGGTATTGTGTTAAAGTCTGATAAGACTTAGTATTTCTTTTTAAGATACAGCAAGTTAAAAAATTAATGTTACAGTGATCTAGCTTACATTTTGTCTGCTCTTGCCGGTGAGTACCAAAAAGCGACTTGGTAGGATTCAGTCTTTGGGAGTTAAATTCTGGGGTCATAAGATCAATACAATACTTGCCAGACCAAGAAAGCGACTCAGACTTATTTGCCTCAAAACCCTGAATTACTCTGATTGTATTATATTCTCCTAAGTGGATTAGATGAATAGGAGAGCTAAATTATTATCACAGTTACACACTATCTACGCTCACCTGCACTTTTTTGGAGGGCAGCAAAGAAATTGGAGAGACCAGCTTGAGTTGGTACTGTGCTTGCTACAAGTGAGCCAGAAGCCCATTGTGTGGCATTTCCCATGGTATCCAGGTTCTGCAGAGTCCTGAGGGTATTGCTCTCTGGGTTTAACTGAACCACATCTTACCTGAACCTGTTCAGATAGTATCATGCCCTTACTTGTGGTGTTTTACCAGCTAAATTTCAAACATGTAATGATTTTCTTCATCCCTTCTTTAGCTAGCTGCCTTTGGATCTGGATAATCATGTAGGAAAGAAGTGGATGGGAATTGTAAACATAGATATTATATTAGGAACATTTCAAGACAGAATTTTTCTTTCCTATAGCAGGCTTATTGGGGCAAAGGAAATATGCTGCTAAAACTCAGATTATGCCTTTTTAAAATTAGAATACAGAGTGATATATATATAATTTGAATTTTTGGAAACTTTATCTGTGTTGTCAACTTTGGAAAAAGTATCCCAGTTGTATTGTGTTGTGTTGGCATTGTACAAAAATTAACAGCCATATTGGTCTAGAAAAGTCACTGTATTAAATATGTAGGTCTTATCTATTTGGGTTTGATTACAGAAACTAATAAAGTATTCTTTAAATTAAAAAAAAATACATGTGACTTTGACTCTTCAATCTCAGTTTCTATATCTTTTCCCTGCCCTTACTTCCCTCAACTTGTATCTCATTCTCAGAGGACCTTGCCTTCTCTTAGTCGTAGACTGTGGTACAAAGGAAGAACAGGATTCTGGGATTCAAGGAAATCAGAATTTCAGTCTAAGATTTGATCATTTCCTAGCTTACCCTAACATATATGTATTTTTTCTGAGTCCACTTTTCTGTTTTATAAAATTAAGATAATGTTCCCCTCAAAGAGGTATTTGTGAAAACTGAGTGATATCCCAGTATCATGCCTCAAATATGATTAATGAAAAAATGCATCAACTGAAAATGTTTTGAAATATTAACTTTGGTACATTTGCCTTTCAATTAGAGTTTTGATGTGTATCTATAAGTGTATAAAAAGATTTCATATAAATTAAATAGTTTCATTTAATTACTCAAAAATGAATGCATTTTCTAAAGGTAGAACTTCAATTTGGGAGTCAGTTCTAAAACTTGGGCCGGTTTGTGACATTTCTGTGTCCTCTTGATAATTAAGAAGATGTCAAGAATCTAGAAATGAGAATTTAGGATTCATTTCATTAGAAATTTTCACTTTTGTAAAATCATATGTCATGGAATTGTTGAGAGCTGTCCAAAGAGTATAATTATTACATATGAAAGCAAACCCAAAGAATAAGTATCTGTGGATAGAATTCACCTGAACCTAAGGGAAATAAAAGATACAGAGACTTTTTTCCCTTCTGCTCTGTTGAAACTTCCTCGCCAGTGTTTAGCAGAATGATACAGCTTAGGAACAGCATATTGGAGCGGGTGTTTTCAAGTGTTTTGTTCACACAGCTCAAGAGAGAAGATTGCAAAAAAAGAAAAAAAAAAACTATTTCAGTTAGAAATAAAGTGGATCGGTCAAAGATCTTGAAAGAATTTACAATATCCCCACACTAACTGGACCCTAAGAAGCTCCTGCACTTGAATTGACACCCTTCTGGTTAACATTTAAAGTTAGACAACATTTAGAAAAACATTCAGCCTTCCATTGTCCCAATTCACAAAAGATAACTAATAAAGCAGATGACGAGTCTGCCTGGGTCAAAGTGTTGAAAACCTTCCTTTGATCACAGTAACATCTCTCTTTATTTATATGCTTTTTAAACACATTTGAGTTCTCACCACTTCCAGCATTTGTGATCCACTGAGAATCTCTCAGTCTCACTGTACTTCGTCAGCTCTTCAGTAAAAAAACGAATTATAATACCCGTACTACTCACCTCACTGAATTGTTTGGGAAGATGACTAAAGATAATGTAAGCAAGAGCACCTGATACTAACACCTTGTAGCAAATTATAAAAGTGTCCAAGTTTTTTCCTTCCTTGTAGCCATTTACTCTTTGCTATGTGTATTTGCACCTTTTCCCATCAAGAAGCACATTTTCCCACCAAGAAGCACATTTTCCCATCCCTAGAAGCTGGATTGACATTTTGGCTTGTACTGACCAATAAAATGTGTCAGAAACTGTTGCAGTGTGCTGCAACAGTTCTGACCCACCTAGGCCTCAACAGACTCTGCAATCATCTGATCTCGAGGACTGGGGATGGGGGTACGTGGTCCAGGTCCCCATGAGCCAGGTCAGCTGTGAGTAGCTAAGCCTAGATCCTCAGCACTCCCTGATCAACTCAGATGCACGAGCCAGCCGTACATGGACTATAGAGCTGATGACAGGACAACTCTAGACGTCTTTGATTATGCTTTCTTTTTATGATGGTGGTTGGCACCCTTAAGGAGTTAAATATGAGTTTGTAGAGGCTGAGACATGGAACAATCCATGAGACAGAATCTGGCCTAATTCATTTAATTATGGACCTTGGAATTCTTCTTGTTAACCTCCCGTGTAATTCTCCAGAGTCATGTCCTCCTGCCCTTAACAATCCGTTAGAAACTCAGTTATATTCTTTGGGGATGAGTTCTTTCCTCTAAAGCACCTGAAGTCCTCATGCAGTGAGAGCAGGGGTTCCAGATAAAGGCTTGCATTTTTTTGAAGTGTCAGAAAACTCTTGTAACTATAGAAAAACACATAAAAGTATCCCTCCTACAAGGGGAGAATAAACAAGCCTTTACTCCCTGTGGTTTCTGTCACTAGTGTTTTTTCTAATAAACAGGAGAATTGTTAGGAAAGAGAAATATGAGGAGTACTGCTTATGAGATAAAAACAGATTAAGAGTGGCATAGTGGTACCCAGGGAAGAAGATAGAAAGAAGGAAATGGGGTGATGCTCTGGGTCTGAGAGAGGGCAGACAACTGAGCCCAGTAATGGGATCCCTTTAAGGTACAGGAGGGGACATGGGGAGGACTGCCATGGCCAAGATGACACTGCAGTGATGCCAGCTCAAGCCAGCCCAGAGGACCCAACCCGGCACCCTGGCTTAGAAGAGGCTGCCTACCCACTCAGGCATCTGCTCTGCCCTCACACTGATTCTCTGCTCATGATGCTCTGGGGTACCCCGTCATCATCTTCAGCCCTGGAGAATATGCTGCTCCCCAGCACCACTCCTGGATGGTGAACAGGAAGAGAGGGGGGCGCACAGCACAGCTGCTGCTCCTCTTATCACAAGGCGAGAACGTCCAGGACTTGGGGCCAGACTCAGGATATTGATGAACTCCAAACCAAGGGTAGAGGGGGATGAAAACCATGACTATCCTCCTACAAATGGACACTGGGAAGTACTCTACTCCCTCCCCGACCCTCCATAAAGTCCTCCAGGTCATTCCAGGCAGCATTCAATCCTATGTCAACCACAACTTACACTCAGTATGGTCTCCCCATTTCATACTCAATCCTTCTTCCAGACGAAAGGCTTTAAAATACTTGTAGCAGCTATCATGCCCTCTCAGTCTTCTTTCCTCTAGGCTAAGTTTCCCGTGATCTTTCAATTAGAAAATGAGTATGCCTGAATGGAGCCATTTGAAGAAAGCTCCCAGTAGCCTCACTGAAGCAGGGAACCCATCTGTAACTAACAGTAAACATTAAATAGGGAAATCCCGTTGATACTGTCTGCAAGACAGCCATCAACACAGTGGGCCCTGGTAAACAAAGTCATCAGCACTAGAGTGATAAAAATTAGACAAATTAAAAAGCTACTCCCAAGTGAACAAAAGGTTGTTTTGTCTTACAAATGAACCATCTGGTATTGTTCAAAATGTAAGCCCTTTGAAGGCAGAGCCAGCATTTCCTATTACTTCCCCGAGACCCTGCCCAGATGTGGACATGTAGTTTTCACTTAGTACATCCTTAGGGTGACTTTTATGAATTGAACGTATGCTCTGTCTCCCTTCCATCATCTTTAAAGTCAAAGGACAGAGGTGTCTACAAAAGGCTGCAAAAGGGTACACATTTGTGCTGAGAAAATGGCATGCTGAATGGTGGGACTCCAGGATGGAATAAATTCACTTTTATGCAGAACAACCGAATTCACAGACTTCCACACAGCCCTAATGAAACTATACCCTGTATTTGATGAACACTGGGATTATAGACATGCAATGTACATGAACGTTCATTGCAGGGAGTCTTAGAATCCCATTTTCCAAAGGAATCTATATAATCAATAGGATAACAATTTTTCCAGTTTTAATTTTAAAATGTTGGCATATATCACTGCCTAAGTTTAAGGCATAAAATATGATGTTTAATTTACATACATGATATAAGACAGTAAGTTCAGCTAAAATTCTTCTTATACGGATATGGTGAAAAGGAAAAAATGCCTTCTTTTGAGGAGAATTCTTAGGACTTAACTACTTTCTTAACAACTTGCTCCAACTCTTTGTGACCCCATGGACTATACATTCATGGAATTCTCCAGGCCAGAATACTGGAGTGGGTAGCCTTCCCCTTCTCAGGGGATTTTCCCAACTCAGGAATCAAACCCAAGTCTCCCATACCGCAGGCAGATTCTTTACCAGCTGAGCCACAAGGGAAGCCCAAGAATACTGGAGGGGCTAGCCTATCCCTTCTCCAGGGGATCTTCCCAGCCCAGGAATTGAACCAGGGTCTCCTGCATTGCAGGCGGATTCTTTACCAACTGAGCTATCAGGAAAGCCCATGTCATAGAGCAATGTTAGCTATAGTTATTGCGCTGTATGTTACATCCCGAGTTACTTATTTATCTTATAACTGGAAGTTTGACCACCTGCTCTAATTTCCCTCTCCCTCCCCTCCACCTTAGTAACCACTTTTTTTGTTCTCTTTTTCTGAGTTTTGTTGTTTTTTGTTCCACATATAAGTAAGGTCATATACTATTTGCCTTTCTCTGCATGACTTATTTCACTTAGCATAATACTTTCAAGATTCGTCCATGTAGTCATAAATGGTAGCATTATCTAGCTTTTTTATAGCTGAATAATATTCCTGTGAGTATGTATATGTGTGTATCACAATTTCCTTATCCATACATAGTATCCATATACTGGATATATTTTAAGATGACGTTTGCTGCTGTTGGGAGAACAAGGGGCAGGAATGTAATTAGTTAGAAGTTATAGCAATTGCCTGAGTGAGAGGTAATGATGGCCTGTGCCGTGATGATGACAGAGATGGTGAAGCACAGTAGACTGCGGTAAGGTACGTGTTAGTGGATTTGGCTGGTCATTATTGGACCTTGTGGGTGGAGATGATGCATGTTTGAAGAACGCCACTTGTGTTTCTGACTTGAATATCAAAGAATTTCAAAGAAATATCAAAGGAACATGAAAGGGAGAGAGTCATATTCTTCATGGTTAATCCCCCCAATTCCTTCTTTCAAAATGATTGATAAATCCAAGCCAGTAGCCCTCAATAGGGCATGTGCCTCGCCTCTACCTCTCAGTCCTCACTGCCCCAGGGTAGTGGAGGGGGGTGTCTTAGAAAAATGTGAGATGGGGAAAGTTTGGAGTTTTTCTAGTGACTGAGAAATGTTACTGCTATTTTTCATTCAGTGTTCCAGAATGGTAAACATCCTGAGATGCATAAGACAAGATAACAAAACAAAGATGTGAATTGTCTGTCTTGCCTGAAGCACCGGTACCCCTGTTGAGAAACCATGGCCGAGGCCTCTTAGGACAATCTCATTCCACACACTAATAACTGGATTCAGGGTAGATCTGAGACTGTTTTACCTAAGGAGAAATGTGCTAGAGACCTTCCATGAAAGGTTCCTCCTTTCTCGCAAAAGAGAGACAAAGGAAGAAAGGGCCCCCTTTTCCCTCTCAGCAGGGTTTTCCCTCTGAACACTGCTTAGATGTGATATCTGGAACTTCTGCAGACATCTTAGGAACAAGAGGCAGACCAATCTGAGAGTAGGGCTAATGAGGATGAAAGAACAAAATGGTGGAAAGAAATAGGACCTTGGCAACTTCACTGAGCTGCTGAATCAAATAATCTCAGTTCCCCAACCCCAATCATGATGCTAGATAATGGTCTCCTTACAGTTTAAGTCAGCTTGAGCTGGATTTTTTTGTTACTTGAGTAAGATACACCCTAAACAATAGAAGAAGGAAACAGGTTTAGGAGTCAAAAAAACTGATTCCCATTTTATGATTGAGTGAGATGAAACCAGATTGTTGAATATGTGGGTTTGGAGTACAAAAGCAATACTGGACCTATCCTTAGTATCAACAGTGGCAGGATATGTGTAATGAGTATATCAATATACATATTGTGAACCAGACCTTCACAGTTTACACCATTAAAGATGGCATACCTAAGATCCCTAAGCATTTTGATGAATTGTTCTGGCCTCTTCCTACAGTACAGGCAAGATAATCACTCATCTCAAAGTCTTGAGGCCATAGATTTATTTATGTGTTCTTATTGTTGCCTGGATACTTGGTTGCTTCTCCCATACTAAATCATAATCTGATGAAATTATTTAATCCATATCAACCATACCACCAAACAAAATGCAAGGCACTCAGCAGGTACTAAACAAGTGTTCAATGAACTAAAATTGCTCAAAACATCTGCTTCATTTTATAGTTGTTATACATAAAGGATAATTTTGTGGACTGTATCATGTGTCTTAACCCAAAGATTGCAAATTGGAAACCCACAGGCATGTCATTGTGTGGCTTAATGTTTCAAAAAGTTTGAATTATACAGTCATCAATATTTAAACAGTGGGAGATTTCACCTTAAAATCTGGATGGTTGATGATCTGATAGCAGTGGTCCCATCTTTTTGCCCATCAAAGAACTAGAGTTGAGTAAAGGGCACTGCCCTCCCTCCCTTGTCTCCAATAGCCAACCTCACTCACACTTGAGTGAGTTCCCCTTACTTAATCTCTGTACAATCAACAGGTTCAGCAAAGTGATCTTGTTCTAACACTGTGCATCTGAAAGCCTGTTTTCATCGACCGAGGAATGGATAAAGAAGGCGTGGTGCATACACAAAGTGGAATATTATCAGCCATTAAAAATAGTTAAGTAATACCTTCTGCAGCAACGTGGATGGACGTAGAGATTATGACGCTGGGTGAAATAAGTCAGACAGAGAAGGAGAAATATCCTATGACATCCCTTATACATACAATCTTAAAAGAAATGATACAAATGAACTTACCTATGAAACAGAAACAGATTCATAGACTTAGAGGATGAACTTATGGTTGCCAGTGGAGTAAGAATGGAGGGAAGAGACAGGAAGTTTGAGATGGACATCTACACACTCCTATATTTAAAATGGACTTGCTGTAGGATCCAGGGAACTCTGCTCTGTGTTGTGCGGCAGGCTGGATGGGAGGGGAGTTTAGGGGAGAGTGGATACAGGTGCATGCATGGCTGAGCCTCTTTGCTGTCCACCTGAATCTATCACAACCTTGTTAATGGCCTGTGTGCTGTATGCTCAGTCGCTTCAGCTGGGTCTGACTCTTTGCAGCCCTGCGGACTACAGCCCGCCAGGCTCCTCTGCACACGGGATTCTCCAGGCAAGAATACTGGAGTGGGTTGCCTTACCCTTTCTCAGGGGATCTTCCTGACCCAGGGTTTGAACTCACATCTCCTGTGTCTCCTGAACTGCAGGTAGATTCTTTACCCACTGAGCCACTTGGGAAGCTCGTTAATTAGCTGTATTCCAATATAAAATAGTAAGTTTTAAAAAATAAATAAAAGCCTGTTGTTATAATAACACAGTAAATTAGTGATATTTCAGATTGCTTTTTCCCTTCTGTCCATCACTCCTGAGTATTCAGCCATAATACTGTCTGTCCCTAGTTTTAACCTACATGTAATACCTGGTGAAAATAGAACAGTCAGAGCTGTTCTATTCAGCTGCCACATGGTTTGGTTAAAGCTGAGCCTACATTTTCTCGTTTCCCACAAGAGAGTACCTTCCATTCGTAAGGTGGAAATCTAATAAACCAGATAAAAACCAAGCAATGCTGAAATGACCCAACCAGCAAGAACATAAATAGACCCACCCCTCCATCTTACTACAGAAAGATAGATAAATAGCTTTAAAACAGTTTTTACCTGTGTGTTGATCCATTCAAAATTTACTTACAAGTCAAGATAAATGTAATAATATTTATTATTAGATTAACAATAGATAGCTCAACTGGATACTATGAACTTTATATATGACTCCTTTTCTTTTTTGATGAAGGAGTATTATTACCTATTTTCAGTCCCCTCGAGATACCCTAAGGATGCATTTTCCAGCTTTCATACCACCCTGCTGTTCTATTCACTCTGTGACACTAACAGTCCACCCTCATTGAATCCATTTGAAAGACACACAGTGAGGTGAGACATCAGGATTTCAGCTTATTTTCCCTTATCATCTAAGGTTTACTAAAATAAAATGAAGCCATGGTCAATAGCTGTATTAAGCAACAATTGTACATTTTTGTACAGGGGTTCCTAGGGCCACCCTCTTAACTCTGGTAACTGCATATTTAAATGCCTCTTCTGCAAAGCACTATATTTAAAGGCTTTGTATTGACACCTAGTAGATGATACTGATGAAGAAAAGGAAGAGCTGGTGTTTCTAATTGCAGAGAAAATAGGAAGCCATCCCCTGTGAACAGTGAGTTAGACAAATACCCTTTATGCCATTTATGTCAAGCAAGGCAAAGAAAAGTAGGGAAGGAGAATGTAAATCACTTGCTCAGATGGTCATGGTCATGGAAACACCGTGACTGTTAAGGCTAGCCTATAATAAGGATGAAAAATGGGATCACCACTCCATTTATCTTCAAAAATTTCTTTTGCTCTTTTGAACATACAATATCCTGATGCATTTACTTCACAAATATAATGCACTGTTTTTCATCCTCACTCAACAATATGCTTAAACAGAGTGTGCAATTAGGGATAGACAAGCAGCAATAAGTAGTGATAGACAGAATGATCTTCTATTCATTTAAAACATTGAAGAAAAGATGTCTAAGTTTTACGATTATGATGACTTGAAAATTCTTTTCAGCTATGAAGGAAGGTGTTTAAAATAGAGAGTACATTCTAAAGTTTTCAAATGTAATTATGCCAAAGAGCAATTACATAAAACTAGTCTCAACTTCCATGTATAAGGAAAGATACCTTTTACTAAGATACTTGGGAAAGAGGCTTGAGCTTCTGCCTTGTCTAAGCGCTGCAGCTAGGATGCGATGTGATTCGTGGGCATAACATTATCAGGAATGAGGCTTCACTATTCTGTATTCTCCTTACACCCTCCCTTGAAGAGACAACAAAATGTCCAATAAAGCTTGAATCAATAGAAAAGACAAATTAGCGCTGGTGAAATGCCTACTTGCTGTTGTCTCAGACACGGAGTTAAAGTTTCAAGATGCTTCCTTTATCTACATTTTGATAAATTCCTTTCACAGTCATATTTTCTACAATTTTGACCTGGTTAATCCCATTATTTCAAACTGATAATCTTTTCTCCACTTATTTGAAGAATGTAAGTATCTACTCTGAGTATGAAATATATATTACTGATGTAATCTAGAATACAGTGATGGAGTCCATTATTATAACTTTATTCTGGAGCAAATTACTATATAGCATGTATAGACATATGTATTCAAATCAAAAATTTGTCCTATGAATTCCTTGGTTTAGAAATTTCTAAACATGAAAGTGAATGATTTAATAATATATTCTTAAGAAGCAGGTTCAAAGCCAGGGTTATAAGATAAAAAGAAGACAAAAAACAAAGCCATCACTGTTTAGGTCTTTGGCTGGCTTAATAAAATATATGTCAAATATTTAAGAGCTTTCAACCTTATTTTAAAAGTAAAATATGGTAAAATGCTTAAACTTTTTCAGAGAATTATGTATGTTGGCTGCTCGGTACTTTTATCTCTTCACACGTTCATTCATTCAATGTTTATTGAATCCTTACTACATACTAGGACCCAACAGAAGTTTTGAAAATACCAACTGAATGACATTTTCCATAATCATAAAATATATAGAGACACACTGCTCTTATATTCCTGTGTCTGTTCATAAAAAATATAAAACATGTATTGACCTACTTAGCCAGCCAAGGAAGTAGACAGGATAATAGTGTATGGCTTAGCACTTTTGCTACCTAGAGAAAATGCTTTGGAAAGACCACCTCCCTAGGGAAGATGCTGTCACATACGCCTTTCTGGAAGGGATTAAGAAAGCCAGAGCAGCTGGGACCCATTTTCAAATATAAAACTGGCATGAAAGGCTTTATGTGAACGACTAAAATGCTAAGTTCAAATAAGCTGGAAGAGCCTAAGAAGAGGAGGCATTAGTCTTGGTGTTAAACCAAAGAAAATTGATTAGATCACAAAATAGGCAGGTTTAACTTCTGATCCAGTAAGCCTAGGAAAATGAAAAACAAAGATCTGTCCCTTTATTCATCAGTGTTCTTGCATATTATAGCCAGAAGACAGTAAGAATTGAAGGCTATATAAGAAATGCCCTAGGCCTAACTAAAATAATCAATACTATGATTTGGGTTAAAATGCTTCCACGCTCCAAAATTTTAGATGACTTTTGGTATATCCTATTTTTGAAATTTAAAATATGAGATTTTTGCTGAAACAAGGTGGCATTTGTCACATTCTATTCCTTTGCCATCTCCTACTGGGAGGAGCCCTTCATTGGTTAAGTGACACTTTCAGGGAAAACTGTCTATATCTTCTTACAGAAAAAGAGTTTAATGTCAACTTACAACAGGTTTTTATGTTATATTCTTAGATATCAAAGTATTTTGGCCCTTTGTTTAAATTGGAATTACAGTCAAATGAGATTGCAAAAGAGCTTAGTGTGTATATGTTTGTCCCTCAATCATGTCCAACTCTTTGCAACCCCATGGATTGTAGTCCACCGGGCTCCTCTGTCCATGGGATTCTCCAGGCAGCAATATTGGAGTGGGTTGCCATTTCCTTCTTCAGAGGATCTTCCCAAACCGGGGATCAAACCCAAATCTCCCATATTGCAAGCAGATTCTGTACCGGTCTGAGCCACCAGGGAAGCGGGAGCTTGGAGTGGGGTCAAATTACAGTGCTAATAATGAGACAACCTTGTTATACTTTCTGTCTTTCTATAGTCAAGTGATGATAGTGATGATTATTAAATTTCTAGACCTATGGAAACACCACCTATGAAACAGCACTTTGATGTTTTGAGGTGCAAATTTCCTAAAACAAATATAGAAACCCAACAATTATTGTAAGCACTTTCCACCATCACATTGCAGAATTAGTGAAAATAAAGAGAAACAGTAGACTACTTAATAGTTGACAGCCAGAAATGTTTGTTCATGAACGCTTTGCTGACTTTTGTCAAAGATAGCTTTGGCAATGGCATCCCACTCCAGTACTCTTGCCAGGAAAATCCCACGGATGGAGGTGCCTGGTGGACTACAATCCATGGGGTTGCAAAGAGTTGGACATGATTGAGCAACTTCATTTTCACTTTTCACTTTCATGCATCGGAGAAGGAAATGGCAGCCCACTCCAGTGTTCTTGCCTGGAGAATCCCAGGGATGGGGGAGCCTGCTGGGCTGCTGTCTATGGGATCGCACAGAGTCAGACACTACTGAAGCGACTTAGCAGCAGCAGCAGCACTGGCTACATTATAGTACTAGTGAAGTTTCCTAATACTTGTCCCACTCTTTCCCCAAATTTCAACCTTGGGGTCTACCTTGGGAAAGGCTGAAGCTACAGAGCTATCTTAGCCAAACACCCATGTGGAGCAAAATGGACTATCATACCTTACCCTCTGTGACACACCAGAGACCGGGGTGCATTACTACAAGCCAATGAATGGCTTTCTAATCCCATCTCACCAACCAATATGTCAGTTAGAAAGAAATCAGCCATAGAGAGAGACTCTTCCCCTTCACTACTGCCCTCCTTTCAGGGTTTAGGGCACAAGCCGCTCAAGAAAATCAAAGAAAAGATGACTAGGTATTCCCCCAAAGTTAATTTTATTAGAGTATTTTTATTAGAAAATTTATTATAGCTTTCGTATTTCTCATGTTTTTATGTTTTCTTGGCTGCACTGCATAGCATGCGGGATCTTATTTCCCCCACCAGGGATTGAACTCATGCCCTCTGCATTGTAAGCACAGAATGCCAACCACTGGACCACCAGGGAACTCCCTACTCATGTTGTTTAAAGAACAGAAACTATTATTTTGCCACAGGACTTTCCAAAATTACCAGATTACACAAGATCATCTGGCCGTTTTCTCTCTTCCCCAGTGAAAGTCACTAACAATTATTGGCCATCTGTTCTATTGACTTGATAGAAAGTCATCACAGGATGTGCAAATTGTATCAAGTATATCACTTCACATGTGCATTTGAATATTTGTCAGATGAGAACCCTTGTTTGTATAATGGCAGCTGAGATGATTCTGAGGGATACTGGCCCATGGGGTAACACTGGAGGAAGCTTGCTTTCAACGTTCGTTCATGCATGGACTCACCCACCACATGCCAGCTAGTGTTCAAAGCACTGGGGCAACAGGCTGGGCCCTGATCTTATAGACATTTTTTTTTTAATTATTGTTTGTTCATCATGGATTTTTTTGCATCAGTTTTTATTTTTATTTATTTTTTGGCTATGTCTCATAGCATGTGGGATCTTAGTTCCTCAACCAGGGACCAAGTCTGTACCCCATGCAGTGGAAGCTCAGAGTCTTAACCACTGGACAAGTCACCAGGTAAGTCCCCTCACAGACTTTCATTCTGTAAGGTGGTAATAGTCAATAAGCAAAAGACATACATAAGCAAGAAAAGTTTATGTAGTGATAAGTATGGAAGACACTAAATCCACTTGATGTCATAGCTGCAGTCAGCTGGAAACAGGAGAGAGGGGAGGAATTTGAAGTAAGTGGTCAAGAAAGGCTCTCTAAGGAGAAACCGTCTGGACTGAGAACCAAACTGAAAGGAGCCAGCCAGATCCAAAAGGAAGCACATAAAAAGTCATAAGATGCCAAGGTCTAGAAATGAGAAGCTACAGTTTCAAACATCCAGCCTATTTTATTCCAAGAAAATTGCTCTATAAGGTGTTACCATACAGTCAAACAGCTTAATGCTTTGTAAATAACACGTGGTAAACCAGTGGGAAATGGCAGCCGACTAACGATGAATCCTGTGGTGTTGATCTGTGATGAGGGATGAACGAGTGAACATATACCCACTCTCTACTAAATGCCAGGCGCTGATAATGGTGGTTTCATACCCTGTTCCCTTTGAACAAATATATCCATTTTTCATTCAGTGACTTTGTTTCAGGTCCCTCTGTGTGCCAGGCACTGCACATGCATCTGATTCCATTGTGAGCCTGACAATACTCCCAACAGGCCCCTGTGCTCAACTGAGGGAAGTCGACAATTAGAGAAACAATTGTGAAAGAAAGAAAGAAAGAAACAACTGTGATATAGCTTGATCAGTGCTAGCAAATGAGTAAAACAGGTACTTCAAGTGGGTAGGGTATTTCTCTTAGGCTCCCTGGTGAAGAGGGTCAAGAAAATCTTTCCACATGAAGTGACACTTAAACAAGCTTTTACAGATGTGCTGGAAATAGCCAGGCTGCGTGCCTAGAGAAAAGAGGTTAGGAAATTATAAGTTCTTCTCCAGGTCTGGGGCCATAGAAGGTAAGAAAAACTGCTGAGAGATAAGACTGCAGGATCAGCAGTAGCAGATCAAGCAGGACCCTGTATACTGAGCAAAGGCTTTATGTGGAAGCAACAGGGAACCACGAAAGAGCTTTAAGCAGGGGATTGACAGACTTGTGAGTTTTTCAAAAATATCTCTAGCTTCAGTGTGGAGATTCCAAGGTGGGGAAAAAGAAAAGCAGGTTGAACACAACGTGAACATAACCCATTCAAGTACTTTCTTATGAAAACTTGAAAACCTCCACAGAGCTGGATTTCTGCCCAGATCTCACAGTGTGTTGCTTTAAATGAGCTTAAACCTTACTTATAAATTGCACTTGCATTTTTAATATGAGCACTCAGGTGGTGATTTTAATCACACGACGTTGCATTGTATCACTTACTTCAAGTATTTTTGAAATGCGCATTTTTTGCTGAGTCAGCACAGCCATATCACTTAGCTCAGGAAAACATGGAATCCTTGTGCCCCTCAAAACTGCCATTAACACACATAGCATCAGAGTTTTCTAAATGATAAAAAATTAAATCATGACTCTTTGCAATGTATTCTAATCAGCTACTCCATTTACTGTTTTCAAATGGTAATCAATTTGGCTCCAAATGAACAGTTTCATATGCAGCTTGCTCCATGAAATCTATGAATGCATTTATGATTACAAGTTATAATTATATTTCTTTCAAAAGTCACTTATAGCAATTGCACAAACTAAGGAGAAGAGATTCTTGTGTGCAGTGCAATTAAACAATATGAACTGTAAGACTCTACTTCATAATCAAAATTTTAGTTATGATGTATTTTCTGAGAAATGATATTTTGAAACAAATATACATATTGTTCAGGTTAAGACTTTATGACTTTAAATGATGGGCCACCAAGCAAAATTATCAAATAATACATTATACTTGATTATATGCCAAATCAAATACATCTCAAAAAGAGAGAAATCTCTTTCAATAGGGAGGCAGGTGGAAATGTCTGCAGCAGAAAGACTGCTTGGGAAAAGCCAATTATAATTTTACAACACCTACTATGTGCTGATGCTTCTTTGGCCACCTGATGCGAAGAACTGACTCATTGGAAAAGACCCTGATGCTGGGAAAGATCGAGGGCAGGAGGAGAAGGGGACAACAGAGGCTGAGATGGTTGGATGGCATCACCAACTCAACGGACATGAGTGTAAGCAAGCTCCAGGAGTTGGTGATGGACGGGGAGGCCTGGCATGCTGTAGTCCATGGGGTCGCAGAGTCAGACCCGACTGAGTGACTGAACTTAACTACGTGGCAGACACTGCACTCTTGACTGTATGTATTTTGACCTGGGTCATCTATTTCACTTGAATTCCTGAAAGAAGAACCCATCTTCCTCAGATCAGAATTCATCTAGTTCAGGTAGTTAGGTAGTTATAAAAGGGACTACAACATTATTTCAATTATCCATTGCTACATAACACAGCGCTCTCAAACTTTAGGAGCTTTAAAGAGCAACCACCATTAATTATCTTTCATGACTCTCTGCATTGAGCAGGCAGTTCCACCTTCGTGGTGATGGATAGGATACAGGGCTAGTTGAAAGGTCTAAAATGGCCATGCTTACAGGGCAGGGAGCTGCTGTTGGCTGCCAGCTGGGAGGTCAGATAGGAGTGTTGGCCTGAGGCCTTGATTCCTCTATGTGGAGGCCTCCCTACATGGTTGCTTGGACTTTCCCACAGTACAGAAATTGTGTTTCAAGAGGGGGAATTCAAAGAGTGAGCATTCCAAGAATATAAACACACAAAGCAACACTTTAGGGGTAGGTAGTACAATGCTCCCTATAAAGATACCCTTGCTCTAATCCTCCAAACCTGTGAATATGTTATCTTACATTGCAAAAGAGATGGTGCATATGTGATTAAGTTACGGTGAGGTGGGAGAATTGGCCTGGCTTATCCTAATGGTCTTAATGTAATCACAAGAGTCTCTATAAGAAGGAAGAAAGAGTAAGGGAAAATTGATAATGCTGTATTGATGTCTTTGAAGGGGCAGGAAGGGGCCATAAGCCAAGGAATGCAGGGACCCCTAGAGCTGGACAAGGCAAAGAGATAGATGCTCCCCTAGAGCTTCTAGAAGGAATGCAGTTCTGCTGAGATCTTGACTTTTGGCCCACTGAGACTTCTGATCTACGAAATTATGTCTGTTTTGTTTCAAGCCAGTAAATTTTTGTAATTTGTTTAAAAGTCAATAGGAAACAAATACATTTGTCAAGTCTCTGTTGTTATTACATTTGTTAATATCTTTGGCTAAAGCCCAAAGTCACTGGACTAAATTCATGGAGGCATGATTCATTGTAACAGTCCACTATCAAAGTCACAATCCAACACAAACACCATTTTCTTCCAAATGTTTTCTGATTTAGTTTTCCACTGATACTGTGACAAATTGCTACAAACTTAGTGACTTAGCAACAGCACAAATTCATTATCTTAGTTTCTGTAGGGCATAAGCCTGCTATGTGGTTCACCAAGCTAAAATCAAGATGAGGGCAAGGCTGCAACTCCTTACCCAGAGGTCTGGGAAAGAATCAAGTTTCAAGCTCATTCGTGTTGTTGGCTGAGTTCACTTCCTTGGGGTTGTAAGACTAAGGTCCCCATTTCCCTACAGGCTGTCAATGAGGCTTGGCCCTAGCTCTATAAGCTTCTTTTCAGCCCTCACATGTGACCCCTGACCTCTTAGAATAACCAACAGTGCATAGATGCCTTCTCACACTTGGAATTCTCTGGCTTTTTCTTCTGCTACATCTCCCTTCAGCTGGAGAACGTTATCTGCTTTTAAGGGATCATGTGATTAGACTGGCCACACTATAATCATCTCCTCATCTTAATATCTATAACCTGAATTACTTCTGCAAATCTTTTTTTTTTTTTTTTTTGCCGTGAAACAGCATATTCACAGGTTCCAGAGATTCGGGCATGGACATGTTCAGGGTCATTATTCTGCCTACCACAGTTACCAGCAACCAGAACCTTCACGCCAAAGAGAGGTGAGAAGTGCAGCATTGATCTGCTTTGTGCTCTGTCCAGAAAAAAAGCCCTCAAAGGCACAATTAGCACACATAAACTCATCATCATTCTGCTGTTCACTGGCTCCACCAGCATCTCCAGGAGACAGTTTATGTGAGACTTTACTCCTCCAAAATTAGTCACAGTTGGGTATTTCATAACTAGCTCTGCTCCATCGTTAAAGGGAAAGGCTTCTCAAAAGAGCCACAATGCTGTTTTCTGCAACAACCACATTAACTGCCCTCCAAGACAATGAAGAGGGATGGCAACTCAAAAATCCATTGGTTCAGGATGATCTCATGACATCGTATGGCAGACTGCGTACCTGCAGTGACGGCTGCATCTTCACACTCCTCTTTACGCTCAAGGATCTGGACCTTCTGTTCAGTATTCTGAATCTACTAGTGGCTTCTTCTTCTTTTTTGTATTTTTACTTAAAAGACAATAGAAAATTATTCTCTTACAGTTCTAGAGGCCAAAAGATCTGAAATCAAGGTGTCAGAAGGACCCTGCTAAGAGGTCCGAAGAGGTAGAGTTGTCCCTTGCCTCTCACTGTCTTCTGCGGGGGGGGGGGGGGGGGGGGGGGGGGGCGGGCCACAATCCTTGGTGCCCCCAGGTCTGCAGCGGCTTCACTCCAGTCTCTCCGTCTCTTGTCACACAGCCCTCTTTCCTGCGCGTCTCTCTGTCTCTGTGCCTTTACACGGCGTCTTCCTTTTCTTTTATAGACTCCAGTCATATTAGATTCAGGGCCCACCCTAGTGACCTTATTTTAGTTTGGCCACAACTGTAAGAATCTATTTCCAAATAAGGTCACATTCACAGATCCCTGGGCTTAAGACATCAGCCTATCTTTTTGGAAGACACAGTTCAACCTGTGACAAGTTTTATTCATTTTTCAAAGCTCTGTCTAATACCCTTGGGACACATACCTGCCCCTGGGTGGCTTCTTGATCGATAAAAGCAATGTAATTAGAGCATCTGGGATGAGTGAGATTATCCTATGCTATACACATGAGAAATGTCTCACTTATAGATACATAGGCTATATCTTACTTATACATATATACAAAGAGGGATAAGCAGGTAGAAGCATAACTATACTTTTAAAAAATCCAAATGCCTTACTGATTCATTTCAAAATACTCTTAAAAATCATATTGGAGATTTAAGGACAATCTTGAAAAACAAAGCCATAAAAATTAAGCTAAGGAATGTTGAAATTTCCCAAGTTAGTGGGGAGTGTTTTATTCTAACATTTTTACTAATTGTTATTCAACTAGAAGAGAAATATTTGACTGAGCTGGAAGGGAAGAACACTTAACACTCACTTCTTATCCATGATTGCAAATTTAAATTCTGTTCCTCCTGGGAAATTTTCAGGGTGCTGCCTCTGCCACCACCAATGACAGAGATGGCTTGGGACACTTTAGATCCACCTGGAAGAAGTAAGTTCACAAGTTTTTAGTCTAACTTCATACAGTGAGGTGGAAGAGAGCCTCCTTCTGGTCAACTAAATAGAAGAGAATTTTGTTTTGCACGGAAAGTTCTTTGCCTATTTTAAAGTTGAAATTGCAACCAGCTTCTCTTATTGAAAAAGTTTCTGCAGTATTAATAGAAGAAAAACAATGAAAATGATCACACTGTACTACCTCAGCAAAAATGTGACCAAACATACATACATTTCAAAGTAAAGAAAATTCTGTACTGTCTCAATCACCAGATAATCATTTCACACAGCAGTCAAATTCCAAAGAAAACACAGCTTACACATATGTTCTCAAATTATGGGTAGATTTGGGACAAATCTTTTAAGCTAAATGACTTGAAAGTGAATTTTTTAAATGACATTTTCTTTATTAAAATATTCATTAATTTGATGTAGCCTTGATGTAGAGTTCTAATGAATTTTTTTAAAATATGGAATGCCTCACAAATTTGCATGTCATCTTTGCACAAGGGCCATGCTACTCTTCAATGTAATATATATTCCAATTTTAGTATATGTACTGCTGAAGTGAGCACTAGATTTCTAATATTTATTATAATAAATGAACTAAAGGAGCATAAATCCTGATTCATATATTTTAATTTGTAAATATATCAGTTTGATGAATGGAGTCATTTTTCTGTCCAATCACATTAAATTACTTCGATAGCCAAATCCCTGGAGTAAGTTATGAGCTCATTCAGGAAATAGCCTGCCAAGAGAAGATTTGGCACACAGTAGGCAGTCAATAAATACTGGAAACAACATGTATTCTATTAAGGCATCCATAGTATAGATTTTCAACCACATGTAAACTCTCCAGCTGAAATGTTAAGAGCAGTCATTAGCCTCTCATCCAACATGCCTGAGAGTTGCTTCCCCTTCCATTAATTGAAATGCTTTCTGGAGACACACATTAATTAGTAATAATCTAGCTTCCTGTACAAGTAAGCAGTGATTCTACCAATGTACTCTGAGATCATATAATAATGATTTTAGAGTCACTGCATTCCTTGTTCCCTCAGTTGATGTTGATGTTGAATTATATCTCATAATAGAAATAATCATTTATCAAGAATAATCAGGGAGGGTGAGGTTCAGATGAGTTCTTTCCCATCATCTTGGAAGGCTTCCTAAATTCTCATTCATAGATATTGAGCCAGGGCGGGGTGGTGGGTGGTGGGTGGTTCCCTGTTCTAGGCATTGAGTATGCAGATGTGAAAAGATGTGATTTCTGTCCTCAAGAAGCTTCTAATCTAGTAAACAGAAGTTTAAGCTCATAAGTGCAATAAAATATTACACTAAGTGCTGAGAGAAAGAATGAAAATATCAATAAGGGGGACTTTTTGGTGGTCCAGTGGCTAAGACTCTGCATTTCCAAAGCAGGGGGCTGGCTTCCATCCCTGGTAGGGGAACTAGACCCTACAGGCTGCAACGAAGATCAAACATCCTGTGTGCAGCAACTAAGACCCAACCAAGTAAATAAATAAATATAAATATTAAACACACACACACAGATGAGGAAGCTGTCAGTTCAGAGCTAGATCTAGGTGGGAAAAGCTGGAAAAACCATTCCCGTCATACCCGAGCACATCAGTTCTCTGTTGTAAAAGGCATCTAAGTGCTCCATCTTCTTGTGAGAGCTGTAGGAAATGTTGAAGAAAATTAAATGCAGGAATAGAAGGCCTGGGAAAACTTGACATGGACTCATGATCAAAGCATGGTCTGCAATAAGCCATTCCTTAACCAACAGGCATAAACTTTCAGAAGCCGACAGCAAATAGAAAGACTCTAAGTTTCTACTGGGTGTTGCACTTGGGCATCACTATAAACATGTGATATACTATCTTACACTGTAGCTAGTTTTTCCCTTCGGTTTTCATTCACTAGCCCTAGAGATAATCAAGGGCTTGAGCCCCTGATTTACCAGGCTCAAAACCTCCAAAAGAGCTGTATGTCCTACAGGAAAAAAAGGACTTCTGGAGGTATGTTTAAAAGTCCCCAGTTATCTGAGTTCCAGGGGCCAGCGAGCTTCCTGTCTCACTCTCGCCTCCCTGAAGGCCTTCCCCCGCCAGTTCTGACCACTAGCATGTCACCCCAGCATGGATTATGTCTCACACTTCCTTCTTGGTACCCTCTATAGCTCCCACCACAGTGCCCTGCAGCTAGCCCATTTGATGATGATGATAACAAGCACAGGCTTTCCAAAGATGCCCAGAATGGTAAAATCTCAAAATGTTTCCATGTGTTAGAAGTTCTGCAAAAAGTGCAACTGGTTGACAGGTTGGCCTATTAAATACATTCTGTGCATTTCTATTCCCATCCTCTCTTCCCGACAGTATTGTAGATGATAGCGGTTAGGTTGACATATGTCTTCTTCATTTATACTGCCCATGAAGAAACATGGAAGCTCCTGTTGGTGCCAAACAAGCCTTTTTATCTGCTTAACATAAGTCAGCATATGGAGCAGGTCCTACCTGAGGCCTGCCTGGGTGAAGTCCAAGTCATTGTGAGACCTTATGTCCAATTTATCTAGGGTTCTGATTTACCAAGGAATATCCCAAGGAGCCACCACAGATGCCAGGCCTGTGTTAATAAAATGAGACACAAGCACCCTAACCTGGGTCCAATAAGCAGAGGGAAACCTTTGATCTCTCTGGGCAAGTCACACTTCTGTTGCTTGTAGTCCTTTTTGGACCTGTAAAGCTCCTATTTGTTGCAATGGCACTGATTTGTAAAATTAAGGGACAAAGGGCTTGTTTGCTTTAATAAAAGCAAAGAATAAGCTCAATCATTTATGGGAAATTTCATTTGACTCCTGGGTCAGTGGTTTAATTTTGCATATGTTCTCATAAATGTAACTGCTGTGTTTTGTGAGACAATCATCTTGTAAACTAAATGTGCTGGCAAAGGAAGATAAGTTTGTGGCACCCAAGACACTAGGGGAACTGGCAGACAGGGAAAACGCCTGACATGCTTTCCTCCCCAGCGTCATGGCTATCTAGCAGAAAAGGAACACCCTCCCTCCAACACTCTCCTTGCAAGTGGTGAGCTCTCCCACTGACCTTTACCTTCTGGGTAAATTTTAATATCGAAAAGAAGCTGGAAGTAATGCCAGTACTTATATCAGCGCTGTTGCGCTGAAGAAAAATGTTTATGACTCAGTAATCAGTCTGTCATGCATTTCTTGCATGTGTTCATGCTCAGTTGCTTTAGCTGTGTCAAATGTCAGTGGCAAATTGAGTAAACGCAAATTAAATGGAGAAATTCTCTGGTGTGTCCATGTGTATATGTGTGTGTGTGTGCATGTACATGAGCACACGCCTGAGTTCACATGCCTTGTTCCTAAGAAGCCAAGAACTACATCAGTTCAGTTCAGTTCAGTTGCTCAGTCATGTACAACTCTTTGCAACCCCATGAACCACAGCACACCAGTCTCCCTGTCCATCACCAACTCCTGGAGCTTACTCAAACTCATGTCCACTGAGTCAGTGATGCCATCCAACCATCTCAACCTTTGTCATCCCCTTCTCCTCCCACCTTCAATCTTTCCCAGTAGTGGGGTCTTTTCAAATGAATCAGTTCTTTGCATCAGGTGGCCAAATTGTAGGAGTTTCAGACCCACATAGTAAAATATATTTATGGGAATTTTAGAGCCTTGTACATTTACCTCAAACTTACCAGGGCTGAAAACCCGAAAGTGCAGACAATCTCCATCTGAAGCTGCCGCTATTAAATGTAAGTTGGTGTTATCATGAAATTGACTCAACACAGCCTCTTTGTCTTCTGTAAGCAATACTGACACCAGGGTTCCCTATTGATAAGACTGGAGCTATGCCTGGAGCTACTGCTTGTGATTAGCACCTTCCAGATGACACTGCACTAAGCATATTATCTCTAACCCTTTTCCCATACGGCTCAAATCTTACAGGACATACATACTAATCCTTGCTTTACAGATCAGGAAATTAAACCTCAGAGAACTTAAAAAGTGGGAAAATATCATACATGAACATAAATTAGTCTGACCCCATGGTCAAGCTTTTCCTACACACACATAGCCACTGATTATATATATATATATACATACATACATACATCTGGGTGGTTAATACTCGAGTGTTAACTAGTATTATAGTCAAAAGTGCTATTCCTCTGGCTTCCCAGTTGGAAGCAGACACAGTCACTTACCCAGTCTGCTGGCTGGGACAAGAGGACATCCCTCCTCCACCTGAGATAATCAAGACGCTAGGAATAAGGTTTATGGAACATCAGCCACTTTTATGAAAAATCTACTGCTCATTACACAGTCATTCACTCATTCAACAAATATTTACTGAGGGACTGGTCCATGCCAGGCAGTGTATAATGGGCAAAACTTGGCAAGTACAAGATAGCACCCACCTTTGAAACACTCACAGTATTAGGGAGAAAGTCAAAGTGTTAGTCACCCAGTTGCGTGCAACTCTTTGCAACCCCATGGACTGTAGCCCACCAGGTGTCTCTGTTCATGAGATTTCCCAGGTAAGAATGCTGGAGTGGGTTGCCATTTCCTTCTCCGGGGGATATTCCCAACCCAGGGAATGAACCTGCATCTCTTGCATTGCAGGCAGGTTCATTACTGTCTGAGCCACCAGGGAACCCCAGTATTATGTGGAGAGACTATCAAAAGAATGATTCCTATGCAAAGTGATAAAAGCTAGTACCAGAACAAGCACAAGATTACTGGACACAGAGCAAGGACTACCACTGGTTGTGGAGTGCTTCAGATTATTTACAGAAGGAAAACAGCATCCAGACAGACTCCTAAAGAACAAATTATGGTGAGCCTGGTCATTGAAGGGAGGTGGTTAGATTTCCAGGCAGAAAGGATGGGATGTACATGGACCTAGAAGTGAGAGAAAGCCTACATGTTCCCAAACCTGCAAGCTCTTCCGTGTTTTATGTGAGCGGCAATGGAGGAGAAAATAATGACATTGGACAACTAAAAACAGGACAAATGGTAAAGGTCCTGGTGAGAAATGTTAGGACTCCATCGTGGAGGGAACAGTTTCCCTAAACAGACAGTTTAGGATCTACTCTTAGTCATCCAAGAAGAGTTTCAGGGAGCTCAGAACATTGCTCACCTGACCCATTTGGGAGCAAAACATGACACTTGTAAGGCTTGTCCCCATGTGCTCCTCACTCAGCCCTAAAGAGTGACAGTGGTGTTGTCCCCTCACACAGGGATGTGATTCTCTCACAGTCCCATGGATATTCACGCGCAACCGAGGGGACCAAATCAGGAGATGGTTGGCTGCTGTCAAAGAGGCTGTCGCTCATTCATTTGTCTGTTCATTTAATCCAAGCAATGCAACAATATTGCTGTATTGGCAGTCAGCAGTCTGTGCCTGTTCAGTCAAGTGTGACCTACCATCCCTTCTTGTAAATAAAGTTTTATGGGGACATAACTATGTCTGTTCATTTATGCATTGCCTGTGACTGCTTTCACACTATTAGAGCAGAGGTAAATTGTAGTCACAGACCAAGGGTATATATCCGTGTTAGTCAATCACGTATATTTAAAGACACAGAACTAAGTGGAGCACTAGGGGGAAAAGGTATATGTAGAAACTAGTTCAGTTCAGTTCAGTTGCTCAGATGTGCCCAACTCTTTGCGACCCCATGGACTGCCGCCCGCCAGGCTTCCCTGTCCATCACCAACTCCCAGAGCTTGCTCAAACTCATGTCCATTGAGTTGGTGATGCCATCCAACCATCTCATCCTCTGTCATCCCCTTCTCCTCGTGTCTTCAGTCTTTCCCAGCATCAGGGTCTTTTCCAGTGAGTCAGTTCTTCACATCAAGTGCCAAAGTATTGGAGCATCAGCTTCAGCATCAGTCCTTCAAATCCTATTGAGGTTTGTGGTATAAATCTACGGTTAGAGCAGTAAGCATTGCTGCATATTTCCAGATATATTCAGTTGTGTTGATACAGAGGTGAAATAAGAAGAAAGTTGACTTTACCAAGGGTTGGAATTTTGCCAGGCAAAAACAGAAGAGGTGGGGCAAGGGAGCTGAATCAATGTACATGCAAACCACGTAACAAAAGACCAAGAAATCTTAACTAGGTATAGATGGATGTTTGCCAGTGGGACAACAAGGTCAATGGACTGGAGTTCCTAAACATGCCCAAGAATTACTGGAGTGGAATCATTTTCTGCTTACTCACTTACACTAGAGTAGGTAAACTGGAGAGATAGGAAGAGGTGGTCAAAAAATAGACAGAATAGTGATGTGAGAAATTTAGTAGACTAATGACTAAAATCCTTAGTGCATGGGGGGGAGTAATGCAGAAGAAAATAGATTGCTGTAAAAGGTGGGGGGTGGGTGGTGCAAAGTGGTATGCCTAATTCCATGTGCTTCAAAGAACCAGAGGGAGCAGAGAGCAAGTGGAATTAAGAGTATAAAAGCAGTCTGAAGGAAAAGGTGGGCACCTCCCCTAAATAATTTCAGCCAAGGATAAGCAACTAAGAGAAATACTTACACAGCAGAGGCTAAATGTAAATAATGTAAAGAGAGTACATGATTAGGGTAATACTAGCTGTTGTAAGAAACAGATAAAATCCCAGAACTCAGGCTTTTAACTTAATAGGAGCTTATTTATTGTTCAATAAACTCAATAGAAGTTTATCTCTTGGAAGAAGAAGGACTCTTTCCAATGTAGATATTCAAACACTCAAGCAAGTTGAGGGAGGCTTTCTTATTGCAATATGTGGTTTCTAAAGCTGTTAGGGGTGTTGACATGAAGACAGTAAGAGAAAGAGGGAAGAGCGTTGCACTATGGGCCAGGCCTGCAAGTGACCAATATCTCTTTCTCCTGTTCAGTAATCTGGCTGGGAATGGAGTCTGTATTTTGTGCTGAGATACAAAGGGAAATAAATTTGATTCCTTGCAGTGGAAGTCTAAGGAATAGTTTAAACAGTATACTTTGATGGAACTTTATCAGAAAAAAAGAAACCACAATATAATTTTAAAAAATCATGGACTCAGAAGAATTTGATTTAAAAACCTAGCTTTGTCAAACACGTGACCTTAAACAGGTCACATAAACCTATTAATCCTTATTCATAAAATTGCTATAAATAACAGTCCCCCTGCTATAAAGGGTACAAGAAAATGCAAAATGAAATATGTGTTAAAACATAAAAAAGTCTTACATACTCTGAAGTACTGCATTTTTGTTGTTCAGTTGCTCAGTCACGCCCAACTCTTTGTGACCCCATGGACTGCAGCACACCAGGTTTCCCTGTCCTTTGCCATCTCTCAGAGCTTGCTCAAATTCATGTCTATTGACTTGATGATGCCATTCAACCATCTTATCTTCTGTCATCCCCTTCTCCTCCTGCCTTCAATCTTTCCCAGCATCATGGTCTTTTCTAATGAGTCAGATTTTCACACCAGGTGGCCAAAGTATTGGAACTCCAGTTTAAACATCAGTCCTTCCAATGATATTCAGGGCTGATTTCCTTTAGGATTGACAAGTTTGATCTCCTTGCAGTCCAAGGGACTCTCAAGAGTCTTCTCCAACACCACAATTTGAAAGCATCAGTTCTTCAGCAGACAGCTTTCTTTATGGCCCAACTCTCACATCTGTACATGACTGCAAGAAAAACTATAGCTTTGACTAGAAGGACCTTTGTCTACAAACTGATGTTTCTGCTTTTTAATGTGCTGTCTAGGTTGGTCATAGCTTTTCTTTCAAGAAACAAGCATCTTTTCATTTTGTGGCTGCAGTCACCATCCACAGTGATTTTGGAGCGCGCCCCCACCCCGCCGCCAGATAAAATTTGCCACTGTTCCCACTTTTCCCCCATCTATTTGCCAGGATGTGATGGGATCAGATGCCATGACCTTGGTTTTTTGAATGTTGAGTTTTAAGCCAACTTTTTCACACTCCTCTTTCTCCCTCATCAAGAGGCTCTTTAGTTCCTCTTCCCTTTCTGCCATTAGAGTGGTATCATCTGCATATCTGAGGTTGTTGATATTTCTTTTCTGCCTATCTCATAATACTGCAACCCAAGTTGTGGGTTTCCATCTTGGTTTTGCCCTCTGATACATTTGTGTCCTGTAGGACACAAATCTATTCCTGTTAACACCTGTGTCTTTATACACAGTGACCCAGGTGGACTGCTCCATTCCTGTTCACTGTCTTTATTCTTTTGAAGGACTTCTGCATACAGTTGTACAGGGTGTGTACTGCATACACACGTGTGTGCATAACCCTAGGAGCCATTGTTCCTATAGTTGCCTGAGTTATTATGATAATGTTCTAGCAGATGACAGCAAAGCATTTTGCTCTATCAAGACAATATTCTGTCAGAGAGAAGCTATGTGTTCAGTCTTCAGAAGTTCAGGCTTCAGAGAGAAGCCACTTTTCATAATCCACACTAAGGTGGCATATAGGCTTGTGGTCATTCCTCATTTGAGATCTGTTCCTGCCCAAATGTGAAGGAGAGTTGCACGTCCTGTCCAGTAAGATTAAGCACAAAACTAAGAAGAGACTGTACCTGAAAGAACCAGAGCTGTAGAGCCTTGTCTCTTTGCAAGTCATAGATAAAAAAAACATTTACCATTTCTTAATGACATGGAATTGTTGATTAAAAGTAATACAGAATATTGAAATATGCTATATTTGTGCCTATATTCATTATTATATAAATCCATACATAAAATTTCCAGTATAATGTTTGTTTCTTCAAAGAAAAATGAAACAACAAAGACCTCTGTTTCCAAGCCAAATCAAAATACCCCATTCCGTCACAGTTCAAGCAAAGACAAATGAACCCAGTGTCCATGCTTCTGGACTGTAGGCAAGAGCTTCTTTGTCTTCTGGACCATGATTTACACTGATGAGTCTTATACAAATGACGCTGCCCTGAGTTGGGAACTGCAGCTAAAGTCACATGGAGACAATCACAGCAAACAGCACCCAAAACACCCAAAACCTGAGAGTATTGGCCCAGATCAGTCAGTTCAGTTGCTCAGTCATGTCCAACTCTTTGCAACCCCATGAACTGCAGCACGCCAAGCCTCCCATTCCATCGCCAACTCCTGGAGCTTGCTCTAACTCATGTCCATTGAATTGGTGATGCCACCCAGCCATCTCATCCTCTGTCATCCTCTTCTCCTCCCACCTTCAATCTTTCCCAGCATCAGGGTCTTTTCCAGTGAGCCAGTTCTTCACATCAGGTGGCCAAAATATTCGAGTTTCAGCTTCAGTATCAGTCCTTCCAATGAATACTCAGGACTGATTTCCTTTAGGATGGACTAGCTGGATCTCCTTGCAGTCCAAGGGACTCTCAAGAGTCTTCTCCAACACCACAGTTCAAAAGCATCAACTCTTCAGTGCTCAGATTTCTTTGCAGTCCAACTCTCACATCCATACATGACTACTGGGAAAACCATAGCCTTGACTAGATGGACCTTTGTTGGCAAAGAAACGTCTCTGCTTTTTAATATGCTGTCTAGGTTGGTCATAGCTTTTCTTCCAAGGAGCAACTCTCTTTTAATTTCATGGCTGCAGTCACCATCTGCAGTGATTTTGGAGCCCAAAAAGATAACGTCTGTCACTGTTTCCATTGTTTCCCCATCAATTTGCCATGAAGTCCTGGGACCAGATGCCATGATCTTAGTTTTTTGGATGTTGAGTTTTAAGCCACTTTTTTTACTCTTCTCTTTCACTTTCATCAAGAGGCTCTGGAGTGGCACTGGAGCAACTTTGAGGAGATATCCCTCATTCAAGGGCAGAGAAACCCCAGCAAGATGGTAGGTACTGGAGCAGAACATAGCCCCTTTTATCTCTGTCTATTTAGTCCTCCCATCTTTAACTACATAGCTCAAAATCAACATTCTTCTTTAAAAGACAGATGCTGTATAACCCTATTTCTTTAAGGGGCCTGAAATAGTCAAATTCACAGGAACAGAAAGTAGAAAGGTGGTTACCAGAGGCCTAGAGGAGGCGCAGGGGGGAGGGGGGCTGTCCTTTAATAGGGTTAGGGTTTCTGTTGGGCAAGACAAAAATGGTCCCCGAGAGCTGCAGCTCAGTCATGTGAACATGCTTAACGTCACTCACTGAACACTGAAAGGTAGTTGAGATGGCAAATATTATGAGTTTTTTTTAACCACAATTAAAAAATAAATTTGTAATAACTGAGTCACTTTGCTGTACAGCAAAAATTAACACAATATTGGAAATCAACTATACACCAATAAAATTTAAATCAATCAATAAAAATTTAAGTTCTACATTCTTCTTAAATCCTTCGTTCAGCCACCCTGTTTTAAAGTTGATTGGTTTTAATGCTTTTGGCTGTGCTGGGTCTTCTTTGCTGCAAGCAGGCTCTTCTCTAGTTGCTGCCGGCAGGGGCTCTTCTCTAGTTGTGCTGCACAGGCTTCTCGTTGCGGTGTCTTCTCTTGTTGCAGAGCACAAGCTCTAGGCTATGCGGGCTTCAGCAATTGCGGCTTGCAGGCTCTAGGGCACAGGCTCAGAAGTCGTGGTGCATGTAAGCACTTAGTTGCCCTACGGCATGTGAAATCTTCCCAGACCAGGAATCGAACTCATGAGCCCCGCACTGGCAGGTAGATTCATAACCACTGGACCACCAGGGAAGTCCCAGTTCAGTTCTTGCCTGAAGTTACCTTGCCCTCGTCCCCAAAACTACGGTTTGTCCTCTTACTTGTTGCTTAGTCATGTGCCTACTTGGAACAAGTACTTTTGTCTGAAACTGTTAATTTAGCATTTTAGCATAATAACTTTTCTCTATTTTAGTTTCAATTAGACACTAATAATGAAATTGTTTTATAATCAGTATCTGCATCTTCCATTATTCCCTCTCGGTGCCCTTCTGATAATAGCATTCAATAAGCACCTGCTGTTTTAACTCAACTGTGTCACAGTAGGCACCATCAGATTTGGAGAGCTGAGGCTGAATCTGAATTCAATAGAAAGGCTAGTGCGGGGAATAGGTTAAAAGTAAAAGTCATCAGAAAAGGCAGAACGGGCTGTCAAGGACAACTAAGCTGATGGTGGCCACTTTCATTTGCTCATCCTTTTATTCAATAAAATATTATTGAGTTCCCATGTCTAAGATATAATACTTATTCTGTGAGATAACAAGTCTGACACAGTATCTGCCTTTAAGAATTTATTATCTTATAGTATCTGACTCTTCTTCCAAGAAAAGTTGGAGGAAAAGGGCCAGCCAGGTTGGGTCATGTCAACCTAGGTTTTGAGAGGTGAAAGCCAGGTACAGTTGCAACTCAAGGAGGACAGAAACATGTGCTAAAATATGTGCAAAAAAAAAAAGTAACAATCAGTTCAGTTCAGTCGCTCGGTCGTGTCCACCTCTTTGCGACCCCATGAATCGCAGCACACCAGGCCTCCCTGTCCATCACCAACTCCCGGAGTTCACCCAGACTCACGTCCATCGAGTCAGTGATGCCATCCAGCCATCTGGAAGTTAAATTTGTCATCAGGTACAAGAAGTAAGCACAAAGGCCAATATATGATATGAAGACAAAGGTAAAGTCAATGGCAGTAACGGAGCAAGAATTAAGAAAAAAGATATGTATTAGACATATACTAATATGTCTAGACTAAACAAAATTGAAAAGGATGTTGGCCATTGTAAGAAACAGGGTACCCCGAATTCTCCCTTTGTAGGTTCATTTCCAGTTACAATAGGTGGATTCACCAGGGGTAAAAGCAGAGCAGGCAAGTAGGGTAAGTCAGTCTACAAACAATCAAATTAAAAGTACTAAGTCCCATTAGGAAGGAGCAAAATAATATGAAACTGCACAAGAGACAAGCAGGTAACAGCACAGATGCTGATGTCAGAGAACCTAGGTTCAAATCTCAGGTATGATAGTTCTTTGCTATGAGACCTTGGATGAGATAAGGATATTCCTCTGTGCTATGTGACCTTGGATGAGCTAAGGATATTCCTCTGTTTTCTTATCTGCAAAATAGGAGCAATATTATGCCTGCCTTACAGCAGATGTTTCAAGGATGAAACTAGTTAATATGTGGGAAAGCCTGAGGAGAGTGCCTAGCACAGGATAAGCTGTGTGTCAGAGTTAGGTGTTGCGACTTAAAGGCAGGAAGGATCACCTTGGGCTGTGAGGGAAAACTTTGTACAGGAACTGGCATTTGAGTTTGCATTTGAATTACAGAGATAACTTGAATATACAGGATGGGAGTGTAGGGACAAGTTCAAAGTGGCATGAATGCCCAAACTGTGTTTAGAAGCATAGATATTACTACAGGCTATGTGCCAGAGAATAATAGGAGATAGGGCTGGAAAGGTGATTTGCAGCCAGCTAAGTTGAATGTCGGGCTAAGGGGCCCACATCACTCAGAAAGTAAAGGAGAGTCATCACGGGCTTCTGAACAGGGAAGCAGTCTGGTCAGAGCAGTAAGATGAATCCGGTAGCCGTTGACAGCATGGGCTACGAAGTGAGGAAACTGGAAGCGCTGTGTCCAGGGAAGTGGCAAAACCTCCTAGGTGAGGTATTAAGAATCGGAGAAAAATAGTTAGTGACAAAGGACATCACTAAAGCCTTGCAAAGCAGACAGTTGTAAGAAAAGTGCCCTTGAAAAGAGATTAACACAGAAAGTGTATACTGCATGTTCTAAAGTGACAATGGAGAATTGGAATCCCTATTCATGATATTTTTCTCTACCTGGATTGTTCATTTCTATGAAAATTCCTTAAAAAAGAATTCAGACTCCTCCAAAATATTGCCTTAACCTGGGTCTCCAACCTTCTCTCTCTCCTGCCCCAACAGCATACCCTGTGCTAGTGTCAAATTGTATTAATTGTTACTCTTTCTCAATGAACATATTGTAAATCATGAGGCAATGTGAAAACCTAAGGTCTTATTTACTCTTTTCTTCACTTTGGGCATTGGCTCACCCAGGTTTCTCTCCCTGGGAGAATCTTCTCATCTCCAAGGACCAAATTCCTATGTACCCTTCGAGGCCCATCTGAAACTCTGCTTTCACATGAAGCTTTCCACAGTCTTCCAGCAGAAAATGATTTCTCTTTATCTATGCTTTCAAAGCGCTTGATATATTACCCTCACAACACTATAATTTAGTGCAAACAAATTAGATTATTAATAATTGCTATAATTTAATAGCAACAAACACTGTGAACATGTCATAACTATGGCATTACTAACAACTTTTTTCACTGCAATATTGCTGGAGAGCTTACAAAGCCATCTTTTTTAATCTATGCATAGGATAGTGGTGTTGGAGAAGCCTCTTGAGAGTCCCTTGGACTGCAAGAAGATTCAACCAGTCCATCGTAAGGAAATCAGTCCTGAATGTTCATTAGAAGGACTGATGTTGAAGCTGAAACTCCAATACTTTGGCCACCTGATGTGAAGATCTGACTCATTTGAAAAGACTCTGATGCTAGGAAGGATTGAAGGCAGGAGGAGAAGGGGACGACAGAGGATGAGATGGCTAGATGGCATCACTAACTCGATGGACATGAGTTTGAGTGAACTCCAGGAGTTGGTGATGGACAGGAGGCCTGGCGTGCTGCGGTTCATGGGGTCGCATAGAGTTGGACATGACTGAGCGACTGAACTGAAATGAACTAAGGAAAATCTAATCCTTTTAATCATTTGTTAGTAGAACATGACTTAGCAACTAAACAGCAACAATACAAAAGACTAGAAAATTATGAGTCTCATTCTTTACTGCTGATAAAAATAAATGAATGACCCAAATCACACAGGTAAACCCAGATCCAGGGAATTTTCCACCATGTGCTCTCCTACCCGCTAAGCTCCTCTTATCCTTCCTGCCTGAACTGCCAAACCCTAAACCTCTCAGGTAGCGCCCATGATGTGTTGGGCTGGTCCAGTGAACAGGGCCCCCACTGCGTGCCGTTTCAGTGGCAGAGGCTCTGTCATTTTCACTTTTCAGTTTCCAGGTCATGTTACACCACCTGTCCACTGGACGTTGTGCCCACGGTCACAGTGCTCCGTCTCAGCCCATTCATTGAAATGCCCCAAGCGGCCAGGACCAACTGACCAGAGCTGCAGTCAAAAGCAAGACCATTTGCCTCCCTGGATGCAGGAAACATGGAGGAATCACACTGCCGGTCTCAGAAAAGCAAAGACTGAGCCAGATTATCTGGTACCTGACTACCACCGGCTTAGCACAGTCTTCTTAGCACAGATGCTCAGCAAGATGTTGGATATTCTGCCCAGATTCCACCCAGCGCAGGAAGGAGAAAAGAAGAAAGAGGGAAGTGAAGGAGTTTCCAGAATTCTGCACGAATTTATAATATTCTGTGACTCCACTCAAGCATCTTGCTTTTTCTGTGACTGAGATATAATAGTTTGTCATTTTCATTGTCTAGCTGAGTTAGACCAAAATGGACAGTCTAAGGGAGAAAAAAATGATTGATTGGTACAAGGACCTAATTTATGAAGTATAACATTTCTCCCTGCCAAATGCTTTTCCTTGTCAAAATTTTGCCAGAATCAATTGGTTATTTTTGGAATTATTAAATATAGTACTGAATCAGGGAAATTATGCTACAAATAATATCACAAATACTATGCAGAGACAGAAAATAATAGATGATTAAATGTCTCCATGCATTCTTCCTAGGATAGTATTTTCTAATGAATTATGTAATTTAGATATTTAGGAAACTATTTTCTCTCCAGAGGAATGCTCCTTTACTGCCTTACAAAAAATCAGAATACAGTCTCACACAAATAGTGCAAATTCTTGGTTTGAGTGTTTTCATTTAAATAACAAATGCACAGGTGGAATAATGCTCAACGATCCAATTTCACATTTTGAGGACTTTTCTCCCTTTGATTTTTTAAAATCTTTACAGAAAATCTGGTGCTTGATCACATCTTTATTTTAATCTTCACTGCTTTTTCCAATTATAAGAATAATGCATACTACCACAAAAATTCAAATTTTTCAGAAAAGCATCACAGAGAAAGCCAAGAATCCTGCAGTTACTCAGAACTGCTACTCTTCTAAAAATCTGTAACTATAGCTTCAGATTTTCCCAATCTATTAACCCTCTTCTGAAGTCTCAAAATCAGCCCAGTTGCTTCTTTCACATTACAGCTCTTCCTTCCTGTCCACATGCTGTTAAACATCTCCCATAACTTTTTAAAAATGCTCTTTGACCCTTCCATTTCTTAGACTACAATTTTTCTCTCTTTTTCTTCTCATTTAAACATCTCAAGAGTAAGTTATATTTGTTCCTCAGATTAGTTTGATTTCATTTCTTTCCCTTTTATTCAACTGAAGCCATGAGGTTCTAATGTCCAAATACAGCAAACATATTTGGTATCTCAGAAATCCTCTCTTCAACTTTAATACTGCTCATGGTTGGCCATAGCAGTTTGTTCAGATTTTTCTGTAAGACACTAAGAAACCCCCAAAAAACTTTTTGGCCCACCCAATACATATCCCACTGGTTTACATTTCTCTGTCCTGGTTCTCTTCCTGCTTCTCTGACAATATTGTCTTGATCTCTTTTATTATTCCCTTCTCCTCTGCTTGTCCTTCCTATGTTGGCGTTTTGTCTCTGGTTCATTTTCCTTCTCATTCTATGTGAGTGGTCTCATCTGAGTTGTCTAATTGATAAGTGGTAACTCCCAAATCTTTTTCATCTCCAGCTTTTAACCTCAGGCTTCCCGGGTAGCTCAGCTGGTAAAGAATCTGCCTGCAATGCAAGAAACCCAGGTTCAATTCCTGAGTCAGGAAGTTCCCCTGAAGAAGGGATAGGCTACCCACTCCAGTATTCTTGGACTTCCCTGGTGGCTCAGATGGTAAAGAATCTGCCTGCAATGTGGGAGACCTCAGTTCGATCCCTGGGTTGGGAAGATCCCCTGGAGGAGGGCATGGCAACCCACTCTAGCATGCTAGCCTGGAGAATCCCTAAGAACAGAGAAGCCTGGTGGGCTACAAGCCATGGGGCTGCAAAGAGTTGGACATGACTGAGTGACTAAACTGTCTGTCCATATTCATACATGTACCTGTGTTCCCCAAGGCACCTTGAAATCAGCATTGCCTAGAATGTATTCTTCTTTGCCTCCTCTTTTTCCAAGCCCAGAGATCTCCTTCTGCTTTATTCCATGTCAGATATTGATAGCATCACCCACCTGATCGCCCAAGCAAGAACTGGGCAGTCATTTTTTTACTTTTTATTCTTCTTTTTTCTTTATATAGACTTAACCATCCAAGCATATCATGAATCTGTACCCTTTTTCTAATCTAGACCATAACATTCCCTTTATACCTGTTTTTTAATTAATTAATTTTAGTTGGAGGCTAATTACTTTACAATATTGTAGTGGTTTTTGCCATATTTTGACATGAATCAGCCATGGGTGTACATGTGTTCCCCATCCTTAACCCCCCTCCCACTTCTCTCCCCATCCCATCCCTCAGAGTCATCCCAGTGCACTGACCCTGAGCGCCCTGTTTCATGCATCAAACCTGGACTGGCAATATGTTTCACATATGATAATATACATTTCAATGCTGTTCTCTCAAATCATCCCACCCTTGCCCTCTCCCACAGAGTCCAAAGTCTGTTCTTTACATCTGTGTCTCTTTTGCTGTCTCCCATATAAGGTTATCATTATCATCTTTCTAAATTCCATATATATGCATTAATATACTGTATTGGTGTTTTTCATTCTGGCTTACTTCACTCTGTATAATAGGCTCCGGTTTCATCCACCTCATTAGAACTGATTCAAATGCATTCTTTTTAATAGCCGAGTAATACTCCATTGTGTATATGTACCACAGCTTTCTTATCCATTCATCTGCTGATGGACATCTAGGTTGCTTCCATGTCCTGGCTATTATAAACACTGCTGCGATGAACACTGAGGTACACGTGTCTCTTTCAGTTCTGGTTTCCTCAGTATGTATGCCCAGCAATGGGATTGCTGTGTCGTATGGCAGTTCTATTTCCAGTTCTTTAAGGAATCTCCACACTGTTTTCCATAGCGGCTGTACTAGTTTGCATTCCCACCAACAGTGTAAGAGAGTTCCCTTTTCTCTGCATCCTCTCCAGCATTTATTATTTGTAGACTTTTTGATAACAGCCATTCTGACTGGTGTGAGACGATGGTACCTCACTGTGGTTTTTCTTTGCATTTCTCTGATAATGAGTGATGTTGAGCATTTTTTCATGTGTTTGCTAGCCACCTGTATGTCTTCTTTGAAGAATGTCTGTTTAGGTCTTTGGCCCATCTTTTGATTGGGTCGTTTTTTTTCTTGCATTGAGCTACATGAGCTACTTGTGTACTTTTGAGATTAATTCTTTGTCAGTTGCTTCATTGGCTATTATTTTCTCCAATTCTGAAGGCTCTCTTTTCACCTTGCTTATAATTTCCTTTGCTGTGCAAAAGCTTTTAAGTTTAATTAGGTCCAGTTTATTTTTGCTTTTATTTCCATTACTCTGGGAGGTGGGTCATAGAGAATCCTGCTGTGATTTATGTCAGAGAGTGTTTTGCCCATGTTTTCCTCTAGAAGTTTTATAGTTTCTGGTCTTACATTTAGATCTTTAATCCATTTTGAGTTTAGTTTTGTGTATGGTGTTAGAAAGTGTGCTAGTTTCATTCTTTGACAAGTGGTTGACCAGTTTTCCCAGCATCACTTGTTAAAGAGATTGTCTTTTCTCCATTGTGTATTCTTGCTTCCTTTGTCAAAGAGGAGGTGTCCATAGGTATGTGGATTTATCTCTGGGCTTTCTATTTTGTTCCATTGATCTCTATTTCTGTCTTTGTGCCAGTGCCATACTGTCTTGATGACTGTAGCTTTGTAATATAGTCTGAAGTAAGGCAGGTTGATTCCTCCAGTTCCATTCTTCTTTCTCAAGATTGCTTTGGCTATTTGAGGCTTTTTGTATTTCCATACAAATTGTGAAATTATTTGTTCTAGCTCTGTGAAAAATACCATTGGTAGCTTGATAGGGATTGCATTGAATCTATAGATTGCTTCGGGTAGTATACTCATTTTCACTATATTGATTCTTCCAAACCATGAACATGGTATATTTCTCCATCTATTTGTATCATCTTTGATTTCTTTCATCAGTGTTTTATAGTTTTCTATATATAGGTCTTTTGTTTCTTTAGATAGATTTATTCCTAAGTATTTTATTCTTTTCATTGTGATGGTGAATGGAATTGTTTCCTTAATTTCTCTGTCTTTTCATGTTAGTGTTAGGAATGCAAGGGATTTCTGTGTGTTGATTTTATATCCTGCAACTTTACTATATTCATTGATTAGCTCTAGTGATTTTCTGGTAGACTCTTCAGGGTTTTCTATGTAGAGGATCATGTCATCTGCAAACAGTGAGAGTTTTACTTCTTCTTTTCCAACTTGTATTCCTTTTATTTTTATTTTTTTCTCTGATTGCTGTGGCTAAAACTTCCAATACTATGTTGAATAGTAGTGGTGAGAGTGGGCACACTTGCCTTGTCCCTGACATTAGGGGAAATGCTTTCAGTTTTTCACCATTGAGGATAATGTTTGCTGTGGGTTTATCATATATGGCTTTTATTATGTTGAGGTATGTTCCTTCTATGCCTACTTTCTGGAGGTTTGTTTTTTTTTTTATCATAAATGGATGTTGCATTTTGTCAAAGGCTTTCTCTGCATCTATTGAGATAATCTTATGGTTTTTATCTTTCAATTTGTTAATGTGGTGTATCACATTGATTGATTTGTGAATATTGAAGAATCCTTGCTTCCCTGGGATAAAGCCCACTTGGTCATGATGTATGATCTTTTTTAATATGTTGTTGGATTCTGTTTGCTAGAATTTTGTTGAGGATTTTTTCATCTCTGTTCATCAGTGATATTGGCCTGTAGTTTTCTTTTTTGTGGCATCTTTGTCTGGTTTTGGTATTAGGGTGATGGTGGCCTCATAGAATGAGTTTGGCAGTTTACCTTCCTCTTGGCAATTTTCTGGAAGAGTTTGAATAGGATAGATATTAGCTCTTCTCTAAATTTTTGGTAGAATTCACCTATGAAACCATCTGGTCCTGGGTTTTTGTTTGTTGGAAGATTTTTGATTACAGTTTCCATTTCCATGCTTATGATGTGTTGGTTAAGATTTTCTATTTCTTCCTGGTTCAGTTTTCTAAGAATCCATCCATTTCTTCCAAGTTGTTCATTTTATTGGCATATATGATAGTAGTCTCTTATGATCCTGTTGTTGCCTGTTGTGATTTCTCCATGTTCATTTCTAATTTTGTTGATTTGATTCTTCTCCCTTTTTTTCTTGGTGAGTCTGGCTAATGGTTTGTCTATCTTATTTATCTTCTCAAAGAACCAGCTTTTAGCTTTGTTGATTTATGCTATAGTCTCCTTTTTTTTTTCCATTTATTTCTGCCCTAATTTTTATTATTTCTTTCCTTCCTCTAACCCTGAGGTTCTTCATTTCTTCTTTTTCTAGTTGCTTTAGGTGCAGAGTTAGGTTATTTATTTGATTTTCATCTTGTTTCTTGAGGTAATTTTTATTGCTATGAACATTCCCCTTAGCACTGTTTTTTACTGAATCCCATAGGTTTTGGGTTATTGTGTTTGCATTTTCATTCGTTTCTATGCGTATTTTGACTTCTTTCTTGATTTCTTCTGTGATTTGTTGGTTATTCAGAAGCATGTTGTTTAGCTTCCATGTGTTTGAACTTTTAATAGTTTTTTTTTTTCCCTTTAGTTGACATCTAATCTTACCGCATTGTGATAAGAAAAGATGGTTGAAATGATTTGTTTTTTTAATTTACCAAGGCTAGAATTATGGCCCAGGATGTGATCTATCCTGAAGAATGTTCTGTGTGCACTTGAGAAAAAGTTGAAATTCATTGTTTTGGGGTAAAATGTCCTATAGATATCAATTAGGCCTAATGGGTCCATTGCATCATTTAAAGTTTGTGTTTCCCTGCTAATTATCTGTTTATTTGATCTATCCATGGGTGTGAGTGGGGTATTAAAGTCTCCCACCATTATTGTGTTACTATTAATTTCCCCTTTCATACTTGTTAGCATTTTCCTTACATATTGCAGTGCTCCTATGTTGGGTGTATATATATTTATAATTGTCATTTCTTCTTCTTGGATTGATCCTTTGATTATTATGTAGTGTTCTTCATTGTCTCTTTTCACGACCCTTATTTCGAAGTCTACTTTATCTGATATGAGTATCGCTACTCCTGCTTTCTTTTGGTCTCCATTTACATGAATTATCTTTTTCCAGCCCTTCACTTTCAGTGTGTGTGTTCCCTGTTTTGAGGTGGGTCTCTTGTAGACAGCATATATAGGGGTCTTGTTTTTGTATCCATTCAGCCAGTCTTTGTCTTTTTGTTGGGGCATTCAACCTATTTACATTTAAGGTAATTATTGATAAATATAATCCCATTGCCATTTACTTTGTTATTTGGGGTTTGAGTTTACAAACCTTTTCTGCATTTCCTATCTAGAGAAGTTCCTTTAGCATTTGTTGAAGAGCTGGTTTGGTGTTGCTGAATTCTCTCAGCTTTTGCTTGTCTGTGAAGCTTTTTATTTCTCTTTCATATTTGAATGAGATCCTTGCTGGGTATAGTAACCTGGGTTGTAGATTTTTCTCTTTCATCACTTTAAGTATGTCCTGGCATTTTCTTCCAGCATGAAGAATTTCTATTGAAAGATCAGCTGTTATCCTTATGGGAATCCCCTTGTGTGTTATTTGTTGCTTTTCCCTTACTGCTTTTAATATTTGCTCTTTGTGTTTGATCTTCATTAATTTGATTAGTATGTGTCTTGGGGTGTTAGGCCTTGGGTTTATCCTGTCTGAGACTCTCTGGGTTTCTTGGACTTGGGTGGCTATTTCCTTTCCTATTTTAGGGAAGTTTTCAACTATTATCTCCTCAAGTATTTTCTCATGCCCTTTCCTTTTGTCTTCTTCTTCTGGAACTCCTATGATTAGAATGTTGGGATATTTGACATTGTCCCAGAGGTCTCTGAGGTTGTCCTCATTTCTTTTAATTCCTTTTTTCTTTTTTTCTCTCTGCTCCATTTATTTCCACCATTCTATCTTCCACCTCACTTATCCTATCTTCTCCCTCCATTATTCTACTGTTGGTGCCCTCCAGAGTGCTTTTGATCTCAGTTATTGCATTATTCATCATTGATTGACTCTTCTTTATTTCTTCTAGGTCCTTGTTAAACATTTCTTTCATCTTCTCAATCCTTGTCTCCAGTCTATTTATCTGTAACTCCGTTTTGTTTTCAAGATTTTGGATCACCTTTACTATAATTATTCTGAATATTTTTTCAGGTAGACTCCCTATCTCCTCCTCTTTTGTTTGGTTTAGTGGGCATTTATCATGTTTCTTTACCTCCTGAATATTTCTCTTCCATTTCATTTTGTTTATATTGCTGTGTTTGGGGTGGCCTTTCTGTATGCTGGAAGTTTGTGGTTCCTCTTTGTTCTGGAGGTTGCTCCCTATGGGTAGGGTTGGACTAGTGGCTTGTCAAGGTTTCCTGGTTAGGGAAGCTTGCACTGATGTTCTGGTGGGTGGAGCTGGATCTCTTCTCTCTGGAGTGCAATGAAGTGTCCAGTAGTGAGTTTTGAGGCATATATGGATTTGATGTGACTTTTGGCAACCTGTATTTTAATGCTCAGGGTTATATTCCTGTGTTGCTGGAGAATTAGTGTGGTTTGTCTTGCTCTGGAACTTATTGGCTCTGGCTCTTGGGTGCAGCTTGGTTTCAGTGTAGCTATGGAGGTTTTTGGATGATCTCTTGTCTATTAATGTTCCCTGGAGTCAGGAGTTTTCTGGTGTTGTCAAGTTTTGGATTTAAGCCTCCTGCCTCTGGCTTTCAGTTTTATTCTTAGAGTAGCCTCAAGACTTCTCCCTCCATACAGCACAAATGATAAAACATCCAGGTTAATGGTGAAAATATTCTCCACAGTGAGGGACACCCAGAGAGGTTCACAGAGTTACATGGAGAAGAGAAGAGGGAGGAGGGAGATAGAGGTGACCAGGAGAAGAGGAGGAGTCAAATGGAGATAGGCCACTCTAGCCAGTAATCAGTTCCCTAAGTGTTTTCCACAGCCCAGAACACCCAGAGAGATTCACAGGTTTAAGTAGAGAAGAGAAGGGAGAAGGAGGAGATAGAGGTGTCCTGGGTGGGGGGGGGGGGGGGGGGGGGGGAAGCAGAGTCAAAAGGGGAGAGAGCAATCAAGCCAGTAATCACACCCCTAAGTAAAAATGGATACTGAAGGGTCAATTCTTAAAGGTAAAAAATTGATAACAAATACCAAAAAACAAAGATTAAAAACCTAGTGTAGAGGTTAGACTCTCAAAAATACAATATTAAAAATATAAAATAAAATCAATCACAGAAATATATTATATATATATATATTAAATTTGCTTTAAAAATAGGGTCTTTTTTGCAAGGTAATAGGTTATAAAAATGAAAATTAAAGGAGTAATAAAAAAAGTAAAATAATTTTTTAAATTAAAAAATGATAATAGTAAAATATATCTAGGAATTTCTCTGAAGCTGCTGAGGGCAGTGTGGGGTCAGTTCAGTTTCAGATAGTTCCTTGTTCCAGCTTATACTTGTTTTCAAGGTCTATAGGCCCTTTCCAATGCTTAGTCAATGCTTACTACAGGGTTTTAATCTGTTGCACCTGTCACTTCCAGAGCTGTTGCCTCTTCTTTGTTTATTTTGGCTTCCTCTGTTTGCAAGTTTCTTCAGTGTCTAATTTCTGCCCTGACACAAGGGGGCGAAGGTGGTCACTTATTTAGGTTCACTTGTCCAGTTGTACTGTGAGGAGGGAGGAACACTGCAAACAAATATCACTGGCATCTGTGGGGAGTGTTTGCAGTGTATGGACCACACTGGGTTTGCACCAGCTCACGGCACGTGTGCTTTCCCAGTCTACACTGCTCAGTCTCCAGGTTGCTCTGCAGGGGAACTGTCCAAAGTGGGCCCTGGGTTTCGTGCACTTCCCAGGTCTAAGCTGCCCAGGTTTAGGTTCTTGGTTACTCCACAAAGGCACAGACTCAGTTGGGCATGTGTTTTGTGTCCTTCCCAGGTCTGAGCAGCTCAGGCAAGCAGGTGCTTGTTGAACACACTGTCCCAGGTGGTCTGTGCATCTTAATCACTTCCCCAGTCCCAGCCACTTTGTTTCTTGGGTGCACTTGAGTGCACCATGAGAGCACTGTTTCAGGTAGGCCATGTGTCTCCTCTGGGGAGCTGAATCTGGCTGCAGCCCTCCTGGCAGATGTCAACCATCCAGGACCCCAGGAAGACTTGGTTAGCAACTGGGAGCCTGCTCACAGTTTGGTGGAGGATGCCGTCTCTGGGGCTGAGATTGCCCCTTGCCTTCTGGCTCTGGCTGTCGCCCACCTGCCTCTCTGCCTCTGGCAGGGGATGGGCCAGTCCGCAGCTGGCTAGCTCTCCTCTGATATCTACTCAGTCCTTTGTTCTGTGAGCAGGCTAGGCTGTGCCTTAGGTTAGAGCTTTTCGAGGGAAAGTTCTCTCTCTTTTTTTCTTTTTTCTCTCTCTGGCTATCGTACAGTTTGAGTTGCTATCTCATGTTAGCTCCCTCAGGTTTCCCTCAGGGCATTCAGGCCTGGTCCTTAGCTTAAGCATATAACTGGCACCTCCCTGTTCAGCCCCCACTTGCTGGTGGTGGACGCGAGCATCTGGGCTACTTCTCCGCTGGTAGTTGTGGTTAGGCGCATATTCTGTAGGGTTTTTCTCCCCCCTTCTCGGTTATGTTGCCCTCTGAGATTCCAAAACTCCCCACAGACCCACCGGTGAGAGGGTTTCCTGGTATTTGGAAATCTCCTTCACAACTCCCTCCCCGGGATGGATCTCTGTTGCTAACTCTTTTGTCTCTCGTTTTGTCTTTTATATTTTGTCCTATCTCCTTTCGAAGAGAATGGGCTGCCTTTCTGGGTGTCCAGTGTCCCCTGCCAGTGTTCAGAAGTTGTTTTGTGGAAGTTGCTCAGCATTCAAACGATCTTTTGATGAATTTATGGGGAAGAAAGTGGTCTCCCCATCCTACTCTTCCACCAGCTTAGGGCCACCCCCACTTTATACCTTTTTAAGAGACTAATTTTCTGGAGTCTAGTCTCAGTCCCTTATATACATTCCCATAATGATTTCAACATAAATTTTGGGAAATTAAAATTTGATCCCATTATTTCCTGTGCTAAAAGGGACAAGTTGTACTGTGAGGAGGGAGGAACACTGCAAACAGTTTTCAGATAAAAATCCAAGCTCTTTAGTTTGGCATTATTGTTGTTGTGTAGTTACTAAGTTTTGTCTGATTCTTTGGCAACCCCATGGACTGTAGTCCACCAGGCACCTCTGTCCATGGGTTTTCCCAGGCAAGAATACTTGAGTAGGTTGCCATTTCCTTCTCCAAGGGATCTTCCTGTCCCAGGGATCAAACGTGTGTCTCCTGAATCGGCAGATGCGCTCTTTACCACTGAGCCACCTTGGAAGCCCTCAGATTGGCATTAAGGTCTTTTATAACATAGCTTCTATAATTTTTCTTTTATTGCCTCATAATTTATGATCTAAAACCACTAAATTTCTTACAATTCCTTGTACACATCATACTCTTTTCTTCATGCATGCTATTCTGTCTTTCTCTGTGTATCTCATTCACCTGTATAACTTTTATTCATTCACTTCTTTAAGAATTAAGTAAAGTTAGCTTTTACTGTTTCTGAGGTTCAAAGGACATCCGTAATAGATTTCCAATTTCAGTAATAGTCGGTTAGACTACTGCAGAACCACCTCCTGCTAGGGCAGGCAAGAACCAAAAAAGCTAGACAAAATGTATGTGCTGAAGTTTTGGCTGCACTGGGTCTTTGTTGCTATGTGGGCCTTCCTCTAGTTGTGGAGCACAGACTGTATAGCAGAGCCTCAGTAGTTTTGGTATATGGGCTTAGCTGCTCCACAGCATGTAGGATCTTCCCAGATCAGGGATCAAACCCGTGTCACCTGCATTGGCAGATGGATTCTTTACCACTGAGCCACCAGGAAGCCCTAGAAAAAATATTCCTAAAGATTTGATTAAAGACATATGAGACGTTCCAAAGCAGTGAGGACTGAGGTCACAAATATCCGAGAGAGAAGGAAAACATGGAGAGGTGAGCCCAGTTTTTCCTATCAGAGCATTTTGTGGTGGACATATACATTGTACAACCCTTTCAAAAAATGTTTGGGAGTGTCTACTAAAGTTAACTTCTCATGCCCTATAACAAGCAATTCTACTCTTAGGTTTTTACTCCACAGAAATGTATATCAGAAGCCATGCAGAAGAATTTACATAGCAGTGTTATTGATAATAGCCCCAAACTGAACGTGAAATTGAAGTCGTTCAGTCATGTTCGACTCTTTGCAACCCCGTAGATGATAGCCTACCAGGCTCCTCTGTCCATGGGATTTTCCAGGCAATAGTACTGGAGTGGATTGCCATTTCCTTCTCCAGAGGATCTTCCCAACCCAGGGCTCGAACCCAGGTCTCCCGCATTGTAGACAGACGCTTTACCGTCTGAGCCACCAGGGAAGGCTATTTCCATCAAATAGCAGAATTAATGAATAATCTGTATTATATTTACACAGTGGAATACTATACAACAATAAAAATGAACTACTGCTATACACAGCAACATGAATGAATTTTCTAAACAAACAGTATGAAAAATGCCAGACATAAAAGAGTAGCTAAGACTTCATTTATATAAAGTACAAAGACACAAAACAAATGCATACTGTTAAAAGTCCAGATAATAGTTTTCTCTGCAGAGAAAGGAAAGTAAGACAGTTGGATCCAGGTAATATTCTAATTCTTGATCTAATGTTGCTTACCTAAAAGTATTCACTTCGTGATTTGTCAAGCTGAACCTCTACAATTTGTGCAAAGTTTGGTATAGGTGTTATACTTCAATAAAAATATTCTTAAAAAAAAAAAGAAAACAGGGCATCTATATCTAAATAGAAAATAGTATTATGTACAATTGGAAAAGATATAAATATAAAGCTATATTTTAGAGAAATAAACAGTTTTGGAACTGGGTTTCTCAGCATCTGTGCTTTAACAGCTATTACCACTAAATTACTGGAGAACTACCAACCACAGGGAAGTGTCTGACACACACATATTATTTGCCATCACAAAGAACTCATGCAGAAACTTTATTTAGACATGACCAGAAAGTTTTTCTTTCCATAAAATATACTTTACTTTACAAAGAAAGCCAAAATCAAAAATAGCTCTAAGTCATTTTTTCCGCTGATATCACCAATTTCATTTGTTTTAGAGTCTGGCAAATGCTTTGGACTCAGGCTTCTGGAAGGCCTTTACCAGACCTTACAACAGGTAATTATTTTCACAGTATATGAGTACCTAAAGACCTTTCAGGATTTTTGCCTTTATGTTCTGATGCAAAGTGGACCTGCATGAGACAGTCTGTGCCTATCAAATTGCAAGAAAATATTTCAATATCTTTCAGGTGTTTTCCTAGTCTTGGGGAGGTGGGGTGGGGTAAGGGAAAAAATTACATTGAAAGATCTTTATCTTTAAAAACTAAGGACCAGATTAACTATGAACATTAGATCAGAGCTTCCAGTTAGTAAAAATGGTGTCCAAATTAGCACCTTCAGCTTGTGGTCCAACAAAAACAGACGAAGTGACATGCAGGGCTGCCATCTATGGGGTTGCACAAAGTCGGACACGACTGAAGTGACTCAGCAGCAGCAGACATGCAGGGAGATACAGGAATCATCATCCACCTTCTGGCTACCTGTTGGAGCAGTTACAGAGTTCAGCAGCTAGTCATTACCACATCTGACCACCATGCTTGCTCACACCCAGGCACAGCACTACTTACTTGGGCAGATGTAGACAGGTGGCCTTGACCAATGGCAATAAGCAGAGAGCCCATATGTGCTTTTTCTCTTAGAGAGGAGCAGTCTCCCCACTCTTTCACCTCCTCAATTAATATTTAGCGTATTTATTGACATATCCAAAGACGCGTTTTTCTTGTCTCTCAGAATTCCAAGCCTACGTGGGAACTCAAGTATTTAAAAGTCTCTTCCTCTGCAATTTTGATAAATAGGCCTTTGCTCTGTTCCCCTAAATACAAGTTTCTACTACAGTAAATTTATAGGAAGTTTCTACTTCCTATAAATATGTAGTGTCTCTGGCTTACTTTCGTCAGGGCCCCTCAGGGAACCAGAATCTGCCCCTTCCTCCCTTATCACGTGTTACTGAAATATTTCTCTGAAGTCGGCTACTTACTATTAGTCTGACGTTATGCCTATCTATCTGCCTGGCCACCTAGAACTCCAGAAGAGCTGTGCATGTCCCATTGCTTGTTCACCTACCAGTTGGGATTTGCTTATCACCTTGGATTGGGCTCCCACTCCCATCTTAATATCAAATGCTTTCTGACACTGAGACTGTGATTGGGAAGACAGGACACCTCCCAAACTCCAGCAATTGTGTCTAACGTTCCTGTAAGAGGCCAACACTACAATGGCCTTAATCATCCCTGCCACCCGGTTTCCACACCTTTGTTTCAGTTTCTAGCATTAATCAGATGAACCTGGAAGAGGCTGCTGCCTCAGTCAAGCCTCGGATGAGACCGCATGCCTGTCAACAGCCTTGATTGCAGCCTTGGGAGAAACTCTAAAACAGGAGACCCAGCTAAGCCATGCCTAGATTCCTGAGTCACAGAAACTGTGGGACAATAAAATGTGTGTCATAGTAAGTCACTGAGTTTGTGATAATTTGTTACACAATCATAGACCATTAACATAGTTTCCATTTTCTATACAACCCTCAAAGATCACTGAATCTAAGTGGGTTAGTCCAGACCCATCCCAAATTGTCACATTTTTAATAAAAACTTCTCTCTTGATGTGCTTTTGAATGTGAGGAAATATCAGTATATTTACAGAGATCAATGTCTAATGCTATTAAATTCTGCCTTTTTTGAGTGGTGAGGCAAGTTGGTAAACAGTTGGCGAACTCCAAAATATTTCTCTTATTCCAATTGACAGAGATGTTCGTTTTTATCTTCTATAGCAGAGTGTGCTTCTCGAAGATGACCGCAACAATATCCTCCATCCTACCTGCTCTCATGCAATATGACTTCTTCATCAAAGACGGAATCCAATTCCCTCCTCTTGGGTCTTTCTGATGTTTGCACTCATAAATACAACTAGGACATAGTTTTAAAAGACAAAAGAATTGAGACTTCAGTTGAAACTTAAAGGAAAGGTGCTGAAATCCAGTAACTGAAAAATGTCATCACCAAGGGGAAATAAATAAAGGCCAAAGGAAAGAAATAAAGGCCAAATTCACAATTATTGAACATGCCTCAGGAAGGTGAAGGGGACTTCCCAGGTGACACAGTGGTAAAGAATCAGCCTGCCAATATAGGAGACGAGGTTTGATCTCTGGGTCAAAAAGATCCCCTGGAAAAAGGAGTGACAACCCACTCCAGTATTCTTGCCTGGAAAATCCCTTGGACAGAGGAAAGTAGCAGGTTATAGGCAATGGGGTCTCAAAGGGTCAGGCACAAATGAGCAGGCACACATGCAGAAAGGTGAATGATAAAGCAGAAGTTCTTCAGCCAGTTGATGAGTCACAAAGGATCGAGATGAGTTAACTTCACTTCATGCTGCATTAGAATGAAAGATCTAAAGTATGAGTATTACAAGCAGAATTAGCCAAATATCATGGTGGCAGAAAAGTGAAAAGAAACCCTGAATTTGACTAGTGTAAATGATTTCATTAGTCTCAGGTCAACAGAAAAATTAAAACTTTCAGGGTTTTGCAAAAAATGTGTATATTTAATGCTGGGCTACTGCTAAACTATACAGTTTTTGTTGAAGAAATTTAAAATAATTAACTCACCAACAGTCTACAATTTTATATCCTTTTGGCTTAAAGTGAAGGGAAGAAAAACAGAATTACAGCAGAATTCAATGGTTATTGTTTACTTCCCATACTTTTTGTCACTTTAGTGGGTTTTTTTCTTTGTTTGTTTTAAAGATTTTTATGTGGACCATTTTTAAAGTCTTTATTGATTTTGTTATAATATTGCTTCTGTTTCATATTTTGGTCTTTTTGGTCACTAGGCATGTTAGATCTTAGCTCCCCCAACAGGATTGAATCTACACCACCCGCTGCTTTGGAAGGCAATGTCCCAACCACTGGACTTGCAAGGAAGTCACATCACTTTAGTTTCTCATTGGTCAACATAATCAATTTGCTCTTCCAAAAAATAATAATATTTATTATTAGAAACATTATAATATTTAATTATAATTACATTATAAATATCATAATATTGTAAATATTGCCAGATTTGTAGGGCTAGATCAGAAAAAGCCACACAACTTCTGCCTAGTTCTCTTGACAATTTGCCTGTCAGTGCACTTCCTTTTCAGTTTATCTCAGAACTCTGCTGCCAGGCTGTAAGAAGCCAAAGCAAGATGGAGAGGCCATGGGTAGGGGCTCCAGATGACAGAAACTGCTGAGCCCAGCCTTTAAGTCAGGTACCAGTCTCATGAGTAGAGATGTTTTCTGACAGTTTCCCTGTCAGAACACCACTCAACCTCACCCCAACCACTTCAGATTTTCTGGCTAAATTCCTGAACATTGTGGAGCAGAGACAAACAGTGATGGTCAGTTTTATATGCCAAACTTGGCTAGGCTACAGTGCCTGCTTATTTAGTCAAACATTAATGTAGGTGCTGCTATGAAGGTAAGATATAATTAACATCTACAGGTGGCTTTATGTTAAAAAAAAAAAAAAAAGATTATCCTGAAAAATTTGGGTTAGCCAAATCCAATCAGTCAAAAGGCTTTAAGAACTGAGGTTTCCCTGAGGAAGAAGAAATTCTACCTGTGGACCAGCATCAGCCCTTGCCCATGAATTTCCAGCCTGCCCTTCCTGACCACCTACCTTGCAGAGTCCAGCTAGTTTAGCCAGTCTCCACAGTCATGTAAGCCAATTCCTTGTAATAAGTTTCTTAATATTCATGTATCCTACCTGTTCTGTTTCTCTGCTGTTGCTGCTGCTAAGTCGCTTCAGTTGTGTCCAACTCTGTGCGACCCCAAAGATGACAGCCCACCAGGCTCCGCTGTCCCTGAGATTCTCCAGGCAAGAACACTGGAGTGGGTTGCCATTTCCTTCTCCAATGCGTGAAAGTGAAAAGTGAAAGTGAAGTCGCTCAGTTGTTTCCGACTCTTCATGACCCCATGGACTGCAGCCTACCAGGCTCCTCCGTCCGTGGGATTTTCCAGGCAAGAGTACTGGAGTGGGGTGCCATTGCCTGTCTGTTTCTCTGATGGACATCTATTACAGAAATCATCTGGCTGTGCCCCATCTGAATTCCATATCCATAGAATCCACAGCATAATAAAATGGTTGCTTTTTTATACTATTAATACTAAGATTGACTTTTTTGTTATGCAGCAATGGGTAACCAAAACATTTTCTGTTATTCAGCCAGCTTCTAAAGAGTTCTCTAAATCAGGGGGAAACATTGGTTGTGAGTATGTACTTTGCATCTCTTTCATACTTCAGTCAAAATTAAAGGAAAAGTAGAATATTGTTCCTGAATCCAAACACATTTTCATTCATTATATGGCTGAGCTCAAAATCTAAGACATCTTTCTTCTTCAGTCAAGACTATACTAAAAATAAACAAGACAAAAAGCTTCCTAACCTATTCTTAGAGATGGCAACTACATTAGTAACCTGGATTTTCTCTTGATAATATCAATGTCTCAGAGTCACATAAATAATAATAACAACAACATTGATAGTGATAAACAGTATCTCTATAGCTGTAGCCCTATCTTATTTAAGAGAGCCTCTATTCTCTAAATTTCCCCTTCCCATCCCCAGATTTTTCTGAGAATAAACACACTCTCTCTGCTTCCACCCGGTGCCCACCACTTTTCCTGCACACTTCTTCAGCACCATTTGGAGTATCTAATACTGAATCTTCCACTGAGTGCAGCCTGTGAGGGTGGTGCCCCAGCACACCGCCAGCACCTGCTGTCCATGGTGCTAATTTCTGCACCAAGGCACAGTACTCTAGTGACACAAAGCACTGTCTCACGTTACCAAAGACTCCATTGACCTCAGACATCATAGCCCTAGACTCAGACACTGGATTTTTTCAGGTACTGCTATGAAAGGTCTTGAGTATTCCCAGGGTACTAGAAGCAGTGTTTAGCTGAAGACACCAGTATTATTAACAGTTCAATACCCTAAATATACCAAAGTTCCATGTACCTAAATATACCAAGTTCCCGCACCCACATTATCCATCTCTCCATTGGTTGAACTATGCTCTTTGTTAATGGACATCTATGCAATGGTGCTTACTGCTCTTAATGCCTGAGTATTTAGTAAAAATGAATTTTTCTGTTTTATCTTCAGCCCTCAGTCTCCTAGAGATTCATTCATGGGCATCGTGTTGAAAAGCAAATCTCAGTAGCAAACAGTTTGTTGTACTCAAAATTGGTTCTCACTTCGAATTACCAAGCTTGTTGTTAATTCTCTCTTGTCTTGGACTAATCTCACTATCAAGTTTTATCAGACCTTCTTCCAGACACACCTGAGTGAACCTGACCTGATGGGTCTAATTAAGGTGAGCAGCACTTAAGCTTTCGCTGGGAGTGCCTGCACCACAGTTCTGAAAAAATTTAGATTAGTTGAAGGAAAGTTGGATGTTCTTATTCCATTCTAACAAGTGAAGATTCCAGAACACCAATTTTAACGAAAATATTTTGGGGTGTTGGCTTCTTCAGATTTACTGATTCTAGTCTTACAAGGCAGAGAAGGCGATGGCACCCCACTCCAGTACTCTTGCCTGGAAAACCCCATGGATGGAGGAGCCTGGTAGGCTGCAGTCCACGGGTTCACAAAGAGTTGGAAACAACTGAGCAACTTCACTTTCACTTTTCACTTTCATGCATTGGAGGAGGAAATGGCAACCCACTCCAGTGTTCTTGTCTGGAGAATCCCAGGGACGGGGGAGCCTGGTGGGCTGCCGTCTATGGGGTCACACAGAGTCGGACACGACTGAAGCGACTTAGCAGCAGCAGCAGCAGCAGCAGTCATACAAGGAGTGTAGGAGTCAAAAGATCGACTCTAGAGCCAGACTGGGTTCATCTCAGGCCTGCCAGTTATTAACACCAGCTTTGAGACTTTGGAAAAGTTAATCATGACCTGTGCCTCAGTGTTCCCAGAAATAAAATGAGGGTATTGATAGTGGACACACCAGAGTTTTAGTGGAGATTGGCTCATGTAAACAAGCAGCACTGGCATAGAACAGTGACTGGCATACAGTGAGCAGCACTATATGTGATTCACTAATAGTATTTAACAATTGTTTAGCTGCTGAAACATTACCAATGATTGCTCATGCAAAGTTTCTCATTTAGTGATACTAGATGAGTAAGAATTGATGTGGCCTGGGCACGTGCCAAGGATTTTATTTTTTTTAACACTTCTGTGCATTCTGAATTGGAGAAGGGGGTACATGGAGGAAATTGTGCAAATGTTTGTACTTATTTGTGATAATGCATTAAATTTTAGCGCATGTTGCAATGGGAAGAGAGTGTTGCTTGGGAGATAGTCTATAAACAAATGTGTTTTCTCAGCATATAGACGGCTTTTCCATGTAAATACAGCCACACAATCTAACCAGCAGCTGGCATAGTTATACGATGTTAGTACATTTTATATATATACATAATATATACAAATATACAATATACCTGTGTATATACAATATACCTGTGTGTCAGGTACTGTTATTTAATTATTCCACTGCTGTAAATATAAAAAATATTCCTATTTTGAACAAGAGGAATACCTCCAACAAAGACAGGCTTTCTAGTCACTGATAATTTGTTTATTAACTTTATTCATTAGCTAAAAATACTAAGTACCTCAAACAAATTAATTAAAAAATGAGGAACAAGTGAAAACATTCACACACACACACACAAATCTGTACACAAATATTCATAGATGCTTCATTACTCTCTATAGCCCAAACCTGGAAACAACTGAAATGTCCCTCAATGTTGGAAAAGGCGAGCAAACTATGATACGTAACATTATTAAACACTAATTGGCAAGAGAAAGTAGTGAATTTTTACATTATGGAAGTATTGTTGATTCTCAACGTTTCAGGTATACAGCAAAGTGATTTCGTCACACACACACACACACACAAGCAGGGCATGGCAACCCACTCCAGTATTCTTGCCTGGAGAATCCTCATGGACAGAGGAGCCTGGAGGACTGCAGTCAGTGGGGTCAGCAAGAGTCGGACACGACTGAACAGCCATGCACACACACATATATGTATATACACACATATATGTATATACACACACATATAGGTATATATACACACATATACGTATATATACACACATATATATGGGCTTCCCAGGTGGCCCTAGTTGTAAAGAACCTGTCTTCCAATGCAGGAGATGTAAGAGATCTGGGTTTGATCCCTGGGTCAGGAAAATCCCCTGGAGGAGAGCACAGCAACCCACTCCAGTATTCTTGCCTGGAGAATCCCCATAGACAGAGGAGCCTGTCCATAGGGTCACAAGGAGTTGGACATGACTGAAGTGACTTAGCGTGAATTAGCATGCATGCATGCATATACACACACACACACACACACACACACACACACACACACACACACACACATATTCTTTTTCAGACTCTTTTCCATTATAGGTTATTACAAGACATTGAATATAATTCCTTGAGCTATATAGATACAGTAGGTTCTTGTTTTTCTATTTTATATATAGTAGTGTATATATATTAATTCTAAATTCCTCATTTATCCATCCTCCCCAATATTTACCCTTTGGTAACTGTAAGTTTATTTACTATGCCTGTGAGTCTATCTCTGTTTTGTAAATAAGCTCATTTGTATCATGTGTTTTTGATTCCACATGTAAGTGCTATCATGTATTTGTCTTTCTCTGTCTGACTTACTTCACTTAGTATCTCTAGGTCCATCCATGTTGCTGCAGTTGGTGCTATTTCATTCTTTTTTATGGCTGAGTAATAATCCATTGTGCATTTTTGTGTATGTGTGTGTGTGTGTGTATAAAGCACATCTTCTTTATCCATTTATCTGTAGATGGACACAGGTTGCTCAGATTAGCGTTTTCAGCTTTTCTGGACATATGCAGGAATGGAATTGCTGAGTCATATGGTAACTCTATTTTTAGTTTTTTAAGGAATCTCCATAATATTCTCCATAGTGGCTGTGCCAATTTACATTCCCACCAACAGTGTAAGAGGGTTCAAAAAGGAATGAATTATTGATACATGCAACAACTTGGACGATTCTCAAGGGAATTGTGTTAAGTGAAAAACAGTCAATCTCAAAAGATTATATACTATATAATTTCATTTATGTATGCATTCTTGAAATGAAAAAATTATAGAGGAGGAGAACTAATGAGTAGTAACCAGAGGTTGAAGAAAGGAATAAGTACTTCTAGCTATAAATAGGTAGCCCAAGAAATCCTTGAGACAGAACATGCTGATGTTTTCATATGAATCTACACGTATGACAACAAAGGCCTGTCTAGTTAAAGCTATGGTTTTTCCAGTGGTCATGTATGGATGTGAGAGTTGGACCGTTAAGAAAACTGAATGCCAAAGAATTGATGCTTCTGAACTGTGATGTTGGAGAAGACTCTCGCGAGCCCCTTGGATTGCAAGAAGATCAAACCAGTCAATCCTAAAGGAAATCAATTCTGAATACTCATTGGAAGGACTGATGCTGAAGCTCCAATACTTTGGCAATCTGATGCAAAGAGCCAACTCATTGGAAAAGACCCTGATGCTGGGAAAGATTGAAGGCAGGAGTAGGAGGGGACAGCAGAGGATGAGATGGTTGGATGGCCTCATCAACTCAAAGTACATGAGCTTGAGCAAGTTCTGGGAGATGGTGAAGCACAGGGAGGCCTGGCGTGCTGCAGCCCATGGGGTTGCAAAGAGTGGGACACAACCGAGCAACTGAACAACACATACACATATGACAAAATTGCCCAGAACTAAATAGTATACAAAAATACAAATGAGCGCATGAAAAACTGGTAACAAAATATAAATGAGATTGATTCATTTTATCAATGATAACCTCCCAGTTTCCCAAAGCTCCATATTCAGTATACAGCAGGTTGAGCATTGGGCTCCAAACAGTGCTTTTTCCAGTACTAAATCAGAGCAGTCTCTGTTGTAGGTAAATGGCCTTGATTTTACAGAACAGCAGCTATTTAGAATGAATTTAGAGGACTTCCCTGGTGGTCCAGTGGCTAAGAATCTGCCTGCCAATGCAGGAGACACGAGTTCAACCCCTGCTCTGGGAAGATTCCATGTACTGCCGGGAAACTAACCCCATGTGCCACAACTACTGAGCCTGAGCTCTAGAGACTGCATGCTGCAACTACTGAGCCCACACGCCCTAGAACCTGTGCTCCACAACAAGAGAAGCCACCACAATGAGACTCCCACACCCCACAACTAGAGAGCAGTCCTGCTCATCACAGCTAGAGAGAGCTCGCGTGCAGCACAAAGACTCACCACAGTCAAAATTAATAAATAAAACTTTTTAAATAAATAGAAATAGAATGAATTTAGGAACTTAAATAGTGGATTTTGTGTTTGGATTTTCTGTCACAACAAGGAGGTAGTTAATTTCATGTCACTACCACCTGCAATTTTGCTTTACTTTCCTTTGCCCTTTGACCACAAGAAAAACCTGATCACTGTCTCAGCAACATCTCTAAAAGCCATCCCAGTTCTTTCATAAAATGTCATGTAAAATAGTAGCTTAAAAATCCAAAATCTAAAAGTAGTACAATTTCATTACCCATAGGTTTACAAGAGAACTATCACTTCTGATAGTAGCTTCCCAGGTGGTGCCCGTGGTAAAGAACCTGCCTGCCAATGCAGGAGCTGCAGGAGACACAGGTTCGATCCCTGGGTCGGGAAGATCCCCTGGAGGAGGGCATGGCAATAAACTCCGGTATTCTTGTCTGGAGAATCCCATGGACAGAGGAGCCTGGTGGACTACAGTCCACAGGGTCGCAGACTCAGACAGGACTGAGGTGACTTAGCACGCATCACTAATTCCATCGCTAAATCGCTTTGTTTGCCACAACCAGTTTCTCAGTGGCTGAGCTGTTGCAGACTGGACAATCAGGCGGAGTGTATCATAATGAAGTCATGGGATCCATAGTTCGTTTCCTAGCAAAATGTTCCAGCTGGTTCCAGTCTTCCCCTTGATTTCTAAAGTGCAACTCTATTGCCTTTTCTTACAATGTCACTCAAATATGTGAAATCAGTCATCAAATTGCCCAAATCATCTTTCTCCAAGTTGCTGAATACACTACAATTGGTTTATGTCTCATTTGAGGCATGAGGACCAGAGATGGACTATATCGTGACTCTAAGTGGAATATTCCCACCACAGAGCAAGCTTAATCTCCAGTTATTCTAAACACAGTGCTTCTTTCTAGCACAGACAAGTTTACATGAGTCTCCTTGACATCCAGTCACTACTTAAGAAATTTTACATCCTACTTCTAAGACATATTTCCCTTTTCCCTTAACTGTACAATTGGGTGTTGTTTGTTTCTTTGTATTACTTTCTTTTTTACCAGCAGATAAGTCATTCATACATTCAAAGATATTAAATGCCCTAAATATTTAGTCTAGCATTTTTATTAGTTTTAAGTTTATAGAAATCAACAGGCTCCACTTTCAAAAAGGTCAGAGCTGAGGGGGATTGGGAGGGAAGACAAGCCAAACAACTTGATTTTCTTAGAGTGTGATGAAAGTATGCAAAGAAGGAAGAACAAGAGCATTACTGGTATCAGCCTATCATCCTCAGTCAGCCTGGGTTGGGGAGAGGTGGAGAAGTGTTCACAAGAGATTGTAATTCTCAAGCTGGGTCTCAAAGAACAAGAAGGTAGCCAAGGAAATCCCTGAGGGGAGTGATCAAGGGTATTCCCAGTAAAGCAATCAGCATGTGCCCTTCATGAAGTTACATGTTCTCAATGTGACCATTCTGTTAGGCTCAAGACTTATTCCATAGAAACCTTGGATCTCAATACCATTGCCTAATATGTTAGTTATCTTGTCAAGGTTTATCCATAAATTTGATAAGCATTTCTTTTTTCCACCCAAGTCTCTGATTAAAAGCCTGCTTGTCCTACTGTACAAGGTGTATTTCTACTCTTCTCTGAAAGATTATTATGAGGAAGCTTCCCAAATGTCTGCCTAAAAGTCAGACACTAACCACTGAGTTATCCTGGTCAATCAGACCAATAACTTTCTTAAAAAAAAAAAAAAAAGGAAGGCAGGAAGAGAGGGAGGCAAGGAGGGAGAGAGGGAGGGAGGAAGAAGTACAGAACAAGGTACCTTCATTAATTGATTTGTAAAATATGCTGATTTCCAGTGGTTGCAAAGTGCCTTCTGAACTGGCCAGAAGAATTAAACACAGGCCATTTAAAGTCTTTAACTCAGCCACAGGTATGGGTGAATTGCCCAATCAACGCTGGAAACTAAAGATGTTTAGGAACCCTAATTTTTAGTGTTGTGAATAATGAAGAAAGTAGTAATAACTACCCACCTCCTTGTTTCAGACCTTCACCTCCAGCTGGCCCTCAGGTGGCCTCACAGTTAAGGCATTCCCCCCACCTAGGGATGTTAGTGTGCCCCCCAGGCTAGGATGTGCTTGTAGTGGATTCCTGCCAAGGGCCCCATCCAGGAAAAGCAAGTGGGGATGGGTAGGTATTAGGACATCTCTCAACCAAGAAGATTGCCTGAATCAAGATTGCCAGGAGAAATATCAATAACCTCAGATATGCAGATGACACCACCCTTATGGAAGAACTAAAAAGCCTCTGGATGAAAGTGAAAGAGGAGAGTGAAAGAGTTGGCTTAAAGCTCAACATTCAGAAAACGAAGATCATGGCATCTGGTCCCATCACTTCATGGGAAATTGATGGGGAAACAGTGGACACAGTGGCTGACTTTATTTGGGGGGGCTCCAAAATCACTGCAGATGGTGATTGCAGCCATGAAATTAAAAGACTCTTACTCCTTGGAAGGAAAGTTATGGCCAACCTAGACTGCATATTAAAAAGCAGAGATATTACTTTATCAACAAAGGTCCGTCTAGTCAAGGCTATGGTTTTTCCAGTGGTCATGTATGGATGTGAAAGTTAGACTGTAAAGAAAGCTAAGCACAGAAGACTTGATGCTTTTGAACTGTGGTGTTGGAGAAGACTCTTGATAGTCCCTTGGACTGCAAGGAGATCCAACCAGTCCATCCTAAAGGAGATCAGTCCTGGGTGCTCATTGGAAGGACTGATGTTGAAGCTAAAACTCCAATACATTGGCCCCCTGATGCGAAGAGCTGACTCATTTGAAAAGACCCTGATGCTGGGAAAGATTGAGGGCAGGAGAAGGGGATGACAGAGGATGAGATGGTTGGATGGCATCACCAACTCAATGGACATGGGTTTGGGTGAAATCCGGGAGTTGGTGATGGACAGGGAGGCCTGGCATGCTGAGGTTCATGGGGTCGCAAAGAGTCAGGCACAACTGAGCGACTGAACTGAACTGAACAACCAAGAAGACTGTGCCTGCCAGAGCAGCCGTGCCTTCTAACCGGGGAAGGGTCTTTCTATAGGATTGCCACTGCCCTCACCCACCACTATCACCAACCCGGCTTGAATTCCTGTCAGAGCCAGGCCTAATCTCATTGGTCCCTCTTCCTTCTGGTCCCTGGCAAAGACTTCTCTTTTACTGGTCGTTTACCCCTAAGACTCAGAGAAATTGGAAACTTAACCATCACTGAATGAATTGGTCCATGGTAGGAACCTTGACACACTTGCTCCTTGGAAGGAAAGCTATGACAAACCCAGACAGCATGTTAAAAAGCAAAGGCATCACTTTGCTGACAAAGGTTCTCATAGTCAAAGCTATGGTTTTTCCAGTAGTCATATATATATGTGAGAACTGGACTATAAGCAAGGCTGAGTGCTGAAGAATTTATATCTTCAAATTGTGGAGCTAGAGAAGACTCTTGAGAGTCCCTTGGATTGCAAAGGGATCAAACCAGTCAATCCTAAAGGAAATCTACATTGAATACTCTTTGGAAGGACTGATGCTGAAGTTGAAGCTCTAAATACTGTGGCCAACTGCTGCAAAGAGCCAATTCACTGGAAAAGATCCTGATGCTGGGAAAGACTGAAGGCAAAGGAGAATAGGGTGGCAGAGGATGAGATGGTTAGATAGCATCACTGACTCAATGGACATGAATCTGAGCAAACTCCAAGAGATAATGAAGGACAGGGAAGCCTGTTGTACTGTAGTCCATGGGGTCACCGAGTCAGACGCGACTTAGCAACTGAACAACAACAGGCACCTTGGGGTCGAAGGGCTAAGAAAAATAATCAAAATGTGCTAATAACGTTTTAAAAGTTCAGGCTTCTGTTTTCTTTCGGAAAGCTATACATAAAGGCAGACTCTGAGTGGAATGCATAAAATGCATTCTATGCAGTGGAATACAACAGACATACAGGTTTCCCTTCGGAAATGCAAGGCACTCTATAGAACTCTACAATACCAGCAGGGCCTGCCTCACTCATGGAAGTTGCTGCCTGGCCCCAGCAGGCATTCTAATCTGCAGCCTTCACTGCAGGGAGGCAAATTTTCTTACTCTTTTAAATGACACCTTCAACAATCTGTCTTAGAGAATCTCTCCTGGGGCATGAGGCTCACTGTCCAACAGCTCACAGAATGCACTTATCCCTTGTGAAGATTCAGACTATACTTTAGACATTAGGAATACAAAAATGGAAGGGAGAAAAATAGAAAAAGGGTGTAATATGGAAATTTGGTCAAAGGAGTTATGGATTTAAGGAAAAAAAATAAGGTACATTTGTTTACTGACCGCTGACTATGGCAAGGCGGCATACTAAGTGTTTTAATGTGCATTTTTTCCTTTTTTCATTATTTTCCAGATTTTCCTAGTGTTGCTTTAGCTTCTCAGAGTCTTAATCTTGGAGATTCTGATTCACCAGGTCTGTGCTGAAGCTGGAAACAAGTCCTTTAGCAAGGACTTCTAGGGATTTTTATCATTAGGGATTTTGGTAAATATTGCATGATCTTATTTAAACTTGAAAATGAAAGTCACTCAGTTGTGTCAAATTCTTTGCAACCCCATGGACTGTAGCTCACCAGACTCCTCTGCCCATGGAATTCTCCAGGCAAGAATCCTGGAGTGGGTAGCTATTCCCTTCTCCAGGGGATCTTACCAACCCAGGAATCAAACCTGGGTCTCCCTCATTGTAGGTAGATTTTGTACTGTCTGAGCCACTAGGGAAGCCATAACTCTATAAGGAAGGTTCTATTTCCATAGGAAAACCACAATGCAATTCGCTAATTTTCACAAAGACACGCTGCTAGTGAATTTAACAGTTCACAGAGATCAGGAGTCCACAGACTATGGCCTATGGGCAAATCCAGCCCACTGCCCATTGTTCTTATTTTTATTGTGGTAAAATAAATACAACATAAAGCTTCCCATTTTTAACCATTTTTTAAAAAGATGGATCAAGGAGCCATGAAGCCACAGGAGGTAGTAGGAAATGATCAGGCTAGTTTTTTTTTATTAGTATCACTTATTTATTTTATTGTTTGGCGGCATCCAGGCTTAGTTGCGGCATGCAGGCTTTTCTCTAGTTGTGGTATGTGGGCTTTCTGGTTGAAGCATACAGGATTAGTTGCCCTGTGGTATATGGGATCTTAGATCCCTGACCCGGGGTGGAACCCGCATCCTCTGCATCAGCAGGTGGATTCTTATCCGTGGGCAAGTGTCAGTCCCTCAGTCGTTTCCGACCCTTTAAGACCCACCAGGCATCTCTGTTCATGGGATTTCCCAGACAAGAATACTAGAGTAGATTGCCATTTCCTTATCCAGGGGACCTTCCCGATCCAGGGATGGAACCCAGGTCTTCGGCATTGCAAGCAGATTCTTTACTGTCTCAGCCACCCAGGGACTCACTGGACCACCAGGGAAGTCCCCATTTTAACCACTTTAAGTGTACAGTTCAGCGGCATTAGGGACATTCACACTGTTGCGTCACCATCACACTATGCATCCCAGAATTTTTTTCATTTTCCCAAATTGAAACTTCATACCCATTAAACAATAAGGCCCCATTCTCCCATCCTCCCTCTCCCTGTAACCAACGTTTCATTTCCTGTCCCTATGAATCTGATCACTTCAGGTATTTCATATACGTGAAATCATACACCACTTGCCCTTCTGTGACTGGCCTATTTCGCTTAGCATGATGTCCTCCAGGTTCTTTCATGTTGTAGCATATGCCAAAATTTTCTCCCTTTGTAAGGCTAAGCAACATTCCTCTGTATGTATGTGTTATATATTTTGAGGAGCTGAATGTTTAATTTCATTTAATTTTAATTAGTAAACATTTATTTATTTTTAATTGGGGGATGATTACTTTACAATACTGTGTTTGTTTCTGCTTTATATCAACATGGATCAGCCATAGGTATACATATGTCCCCTCCCACCTCCCACCCCATACCACTGCTCTAGATTATCATTGAGCACTGGCTTTGAGCTCCCTGCATCATACAGTAAATTTCTGTTGTTTATGCCACAGTTTGAAAATCTATTCATCTGTCAGTGGACACTTAGATTTCTTCCAGCTTTTTTGGCTATTGTGAATAACGCTGCTAACTGCTATGAACGTGGGTGTACAAATATCCATTTAAGTCTCTGCTTTAAATTCTTTGGGGTAAATACTAAGAAGTGAAATTGCTGGATCATATAGTAATTTTATTGTTAATATTCTGAGAAACTGCCATACTCTTTTCCACAGTGGCTGCAACATTTTATGTTCCCAACAGCAACACACAAGGGTTCCAATTTCTCCATATCCACACTGACACATGTTATGGTCTGGATTTTTTATAATGACCAATCCAACTGGTGTGAAGTGGCATCTGACTGTGATTTTCATTTGCATTTCTCTAATTATTAGTGATGTCAAGCATCTTCCATGTGTGTTTAGGTTATTTGTAACTCTTATCGGGAGAAATGCCTACTCAAGTTATTCGTCTGTTTCTTTTTTTAAAAATACAAATTTATTATAAACAGTGCTGTGATGAACATTGTGGTACATGTGTCTCTTTCAATTCTGGTTTCCTCGGTGTGTTAGCCCAGCAGTGGGATTGCTGGGTCATATGGCAGTTCTATTTGCAATTTTTTAAGGAATCTCCACACTGTTTTCCTGTATGCAAGACAGCAAAAAAGACACAGATGTGTATAGCGGACTTTTGGACTCAGAGGGAGAGGGAGACGGTGGGATGATTTGGGAGAATGGCATTGAAACATGTATACTATCATGTAAGAATCGAATCACCAGTCTATGTCTGATGCAGGATACAGCATGCTTGGGGCTGGTGCTCGGGGATGACCCAGAGGGATGTTGTGGGGAGGGAGGTGGGAGGGGGGTTCATGTTTGGGATCGCATGTATACCCGCGGTGGATTCATGTCAATGTATGGCAAAACCAATACAGTATTGTAAAGTAAAATAAAGTTAAAATAAAAATTTAAAAATATATATATATAAATTTATTTATTTTAATTGGAGGTTAATTACTTTACAATATTGTATTGGTTTTGCCATACATCAGCATGAATCCACCACAGGTATACACATGTTCCCCATCCTGAACCCCCCTCCCTCCTCCCTCCCCATACCATCCCTCTGGGTCGTCTCAGTGCGCCAGCCCCAAGCATCCAGTATCATGCATCAAACCTGGACTGGCGATTCGTTTCATATATGATATTATACATGTTTCAATGACATTCTAGTCTGTTTCTTAATTGGGCTGTATGCTTTCTGTTGCTGAGTTGTAGTGGTTTTTCATATATTCTGAATATTAATATCTTAATCAGACATATGACTTGCAAGTACGTTTTTCCCATTCTGTGGGTTGCATTTTCACTCTGTTGATATAGTCCTTTGATGTACAAAAGCCTTTACTTTGGATGAAATCCAATTTATTTATTTTGTCTTTTGTTGCCTTTGCTTTTTGGTGTCATTTTTATGAAATCATTGCCAAATCTAATGTCATGAAGCTTTTCGTCTATGCCTTCCTCTAAGTCTTTTAAAGTTTTAGGTCTTATGGGTCTTTGATTCATGTTTTTGTTAATATTTATGGTATAAGGGTATAAGGTCTAACTTCATTCTTTTGCAGGTAAGTATCCACTTTTCCCAATACCATTTGTTGAAAACACTGTCCTTTCTCCATTGAATGGTCTTGGCACCCTTATCAAAAATTATTTGACCATTTAAGCAAGAGTTAGAGTTTATTTCTGGCTCTATTCTTTCCCATTGGCTCAGATGGTAATCAGCCGGAAATTCAGGAGACTTGGGTTCAATTCCTGGGTCGGGAAGATTCCCCTGGAGATGGGAATGGCATCCCACTCCATCTTGCCTGGAGAATTCCATGAACAGGGGAGCCTTGCACGCTGCAGTACATGGGGTCTCAGAGTTGGACATGACTGAGCAACTAACACTTTCATTGCACTTCACTATGTTCAGTTCAGTTCAGTTCAGTCACTCAGTTGTGTTCGACTCTTTGTGACCCCATGAATCACAGCACGCCAGGCCTCCCTGTCCATCACCAACTCCTGGAGGTCACTCAGACTCACGTCCATCGAGTCAGTGATCCAGCCATCTCATCCTCGGTCATCTCCTTCTCGTCCTACCCCCAATCCCTCCCAGCATCAAAGTCTTTTCCAATGAGTCAACTCGTCTCATGAGGTGGCCAAAATACTGGAGCTTCAGCTTTAGCATCATTCCTTCCAAAGAAATCCCAGGGCTGATCTCCTTCAGAATGGACTAGTTGGATCTCCTTGCACCACATTATTTTTATCTTAGTTATGCAGTATGTTTTGAGACCAGGAAGTGTGAGACTTCCAACTTTGTTTTTCAAGATGATTTTGACTATTCGAGATCTTTTGAGACTACATACGAATTTTAAGATAAACTGACATTCTTAGAATTCAGTGTGTGATCAAGTCCTTCCTGACTCAGAATAATCCGCTCTCTATGTGTATGTTGGGGACTCAGTCGTGTCCCACTCTTTGTGACCCTATGGACTGCAGCCCATCAGGCTCCTCTGTCCATGGGATTTCCCGGGAAAGAATACTGGAGTGGGTTGCCATTTCCTTCTCCAGGGGATCTTCCTGACCCAGGTACAGGACCCAGGTCTCCTGCACTGTAGGCAGATTATTTACCATCTGAGTCACCAGGGAAGACTTTTTCCCAAAATTCCCTCTAATACTGATGCTCTCTTTCAAAAGAATTTGTTCATATAAAATTTCAGTATATGTATATCACATTCTTTCAGTGTCTGCTATATACCAGTAAAAGGTTTTTTCTTTAAATTTATGGTTCCCTTCACAATCCAGTAGCATTATTATGTAATATTCAAATTTTTTCTAAGATACTACTTCCTAGTGAAACAAAAAGAAATCCATTATCTGAAGTTTTAAAGAAGTTTGCCATTACTACCATATGCACTAGCAGCAATGTCGTTGATGTCTATGTTATCATGCTAAACCAGAATATAATTTCCATAAATAGTTCTTGTTTATGGACCAACTGACCCCAGGAAATATCTAGACCTTTCCAGATGCCGTCTCAAAGCAACACAGGGGAATAATCATTATCATCACTCCCAGCCTTCTCTGTCTCAATAATGGCACTTCAGTCCACCAGTTACTTAAACCAGAAACCTGGGAATCATCCTTGACATCTCTTTTTTCTTCATCCCTATATTCAATTTATTGATGAGTTCTGTCCATTCTGTCTTTATAATACATCCTAGGTCTTTCCCCTTCTCTCCATTTACACTGTCAACTCTAAACGGAAGTCCACTATTGTTGCCCCTGATATTAAGTGTGTTCATTGGTCTGCCTGTTTCCTCTTGTCTCCCTTCAATCCATTCTCCACACAGCAGCCGGAAGGCACAGTCTCCCTCCTCATCTAAAACTCAGTGACTGCCCATGTCATTTACAATAAAATCCAATCCCCTGAGCATGACTGAGGTTTGAGAGGCCCCGAACTGACCTAAGTGTCTCAAACCTGACAGTCTATGACCATACTCCACTTGTTTCTTAAGCTACAACCACATCGCCTTCCTCTAGGTTCCTCAAACATGCCACATCCTCTCCCACAGGGGCCTCTAGAGATGTTGGGTCCTTGTCCTGGCACAGCCTCCCCCTTTTCTTCTCTTGAAATTGGCCATCTCCTATTCAGCCTTCAAAGCTCTGCTCAAATGTCACTTCCCCAGAGAGGCTTTTCTAACCAGCCAAGTTAAGATTGGTTTGCCATCAGCCCCCTGGTTCTCCCTCATAGCATCCTGTTGCTTGTTCTTTCTGTTTAGTCACTCAGTTGTGTAGGACTCTTTTGTGACCCCATGGAGCATGGCTTGAAAGTGAAAGTCACTCAGTCCTGTCCGTTTGTGACTCCATGGATTGTAACCTGCCAAGATCCTCCGTCCATGGAATTCTACAGGCAAGAATACTGGATTAGGTAGCTGTTCCCTTCTCCAAGGGATCTTCCCCACCAAGGGACTGGACACAGGTCTCCCACATTGCAAGTGAAGTCTTTACTGTCTAAGGCACCAGGGAAGACTGTGGCTGATCAGGCTCCTCTGTCCATGGAGTTATTTTCCTCCAAAAATCTTCTCCAATCTTATACATTTTTGTTTACTTCTTTCTCCCCCATTATACAAATTCTAATAAAGCAAAGACAGTTTCTGATTTCATCACTTTATAACCATGCCTAACACATTATTATTTAATCGTTCAGTCATGTCTTGACTCTTTGCAACCCCTTGGACTGTAGCCTGCCAGGCTCCTCTGTCTGTGGGATTTCCCAGGCAAGAATACTGGTATGGGTTGCCATTTTCTTCTCCAGGGGATCTTCCCAATCCAAGGATTGAATTTGCCTCTCCTGCATTGGCAGGTAGATTCTTTACCACTGAGCCACCTTGGAAACCCCTCACACATTTTAGGCCCTCATTAAAAAATTGTTAAGTGAATCATAGGACAAAAGAAGACATCGAGGCGTGAAACTAGACAGTATATATTAAAGGTAAGAGTTAAACAATTGTCTGAGCCAGAAACAGAACCATAATACTCTCCATTTTCATCTAGCACTGGAGCCATTGAATCATACGTTTCCTGAAGGATATAAAGCATTGCGTTTCTTATAATACATGAAAGGAAACTGCAAAAACTAAAGACTTTCAGAATCCAAAATGCTAATTCCAAAGCTGCTGCATTCCATGACTAATGTGAACCGTATACTATCAGTACTATAGATTCAGCTATTTGAATATGACTGTTAATTCTTAATCAGTAATTATTCACAGCTCTTTTCAAACTGCAAAAGAATATTTGCCACTTTACTGTATGTTTCACTGATGTATAACATCAATATCATGCCTTATTTTACTGCCAAATTCGAAATAATGAAAGTTCTAATGAGGAGTTAATATAAGCAGCTTTCATCATAATATCATAAATATTTGTTCTGATGACTCTGGGTACTGTGGTTCATTTGTACCTGCTAGTCTTCTAGTTATCTCTTTGTGTTTCAATTTGAGAAATCCTGAAGAAATTAATGTTATAAGTTTTACCAGAAATATCAAAGGTTGCATGGCAAATTGGTTTGAAGGTTTTCTATTTTATATCACTTATTAATCACAGACTGTACAAGTTGGAAAAAATAAAAGCCATAATGCTTGCATGAAGTCATAAAAATGTCTACTAAGCATTTGAATTCAACACACTGCTTTGATTTCCAACTTCATAGAATTTCTTCAAAACTCTTCTCAGAATTGATTACTTTTCCGTATTCAGTCTATGAGGAACATTCCCACTTAGTTCTGACAACTCTTATAGTCTCCAGATGTGTATCTATCCCTTTTATAATCATTGTTTCACAGTGGTGCATACATAATCTCTTATTATACATGAACTCCTATTCTCGCATATTCTTATACATCATGTCCATCTTCTTCGTTAAATCATAGCCCTCTTGGGATGGAAGTCACACCTTCACTTATTTCCTTTGGACCTTTCCCCCCAGCCTTGCAAAAACTCTCTGCCCATTGTAGCTACTTAATAAACATTGGCTTGTTGCCTGAAGGAAGCGACTGACAATCCAGTCATAAGGAATTCACAGTGGTGCATAAATTTATCAATTTAATTTTTTATGTTCCTCTGAGAGGTGATTAACAAAATATTTTCTAATCTTAACTGAGATCAACTCTGGCAACCAGACAAGAAAAGGAACAAAGTGTCACTTACACTCATGGCTGGCTAATTTTGTGACAGCAGGCTTTTCAGTGTGTGAAAGTTAAACTTATATAAACGAAAGTATAAAAGAATGTGCTCATTGGTGTGGATTTTTTGAATTTGCTTCTTTCCTTACTGTCCAGATTTGTAATATATGATATCAACTTGGAAGACATACTAACAATCGTACTTCCTAAGAGAAGGAAAACATTTCCTCAAATAATACAAAACTGCAAAATATTAATAGCATGTTGCTCATTTGTCGGAGGGAGGGTGGGCTTTGAATCTGGATACTCCTGGATTTGATCTTGGTTCTGCCACTTTCTCATTATGTGACCTTGCATGAGTCACTTATTCTATCAGAGTCTTAGTTAATTCAACTGTAAAAAAAAAACATTAAAAAAAAAAATCTACCGCACAGCATTGTTATAAGGATTAAACAAGTTAGAACCTGTAAAATGTCAAGTACTGTTAGTATGAACCAACGTCTAGCTAATATTTTTATTAAATTTTCTTCCACAACAGCTTCTATTTTGTTACAGATATTGGTTGCTAGAGGGGGAGCTGGTGAGGGGAAGAAATTATGTAATCTTTTCACAGATCAGATAATAGCTGTAACAGGGAGCAATACTCCCCATAGCAATTTCTCCCCCGCCACTGCTCCACCTCCTCACTACAAGCAAGGTTCATCAGCAACAGCAGTCAAAATATCAGTCTGCAGCATATCCTGCACATTTATTTGCATAGTTTTCCTCTCTGTTCTTACAATACTTTCATTCTAAAACAGAAGATAGGGTTATGGCAAGCTCTAGGGACTGCCTGCCAAAATCTTCAATCATTAAGCCTCATCAGTCTCAAGTCGGGTTAAATGGCCCCCAAACGTTTCCTTCCAGGCCTCATACATGTCACCAGAAATCTTTATCATACAGTTTGTGTGTGCCCAGCACCCACCACCAATTCTTCTATTCAGTGTCCATGAATATATTTGCTGAATGAATAAGCTTCTCTATGAAACCTGCACTATTCTCCCCCAGAACCTATTCTGAATCTCTTTTTCTTTTTTTTCCAGGGACTTCGCTGGTGGCTCAGATGATAAAGCATCTGTCTACAGTGCAGGAGACCTGGGTTCAATTCCTGGATTGGGAAGATCCCTTGGAGATGGAAATGGCAATCCACTCCAGTATTCTTGCCTGAAAAATCCCATGGACAGAGGAGCCTGGTAGGCTACAGTCCATGGGGTCGCAGAGTCAGACACAACTGAGCGACTTCACTTTCACTTTCTTTTTTTTTAATGTGGGCCCACCTTTCTGTTTGGATTAACCCAACCTCATTATTCCTTGATGTGTGGCTATGTGTTTCCTTTTTATTCCTTGATGTGTGGTTATGTGTTTCCTTGTCTTTTCATTTCTGCAAGATGGTGAAGTCCATGAAGGTGAGAACGGGGTTTTCCCAAGGAGGGCTTGTGCCAGCTTCTCACAGGAACTGAACAATCTTGGGATTTTTAATACGCGAGAAAGGCTATCAGAAGTGGGACTTCTGATGACACTTTGAGAAGAAAACACTGTCAGTCACAGAAGTTAGCACCACATAAATCTACTTTTTAATTCCCTAAAATCAGACAGGTCCACCAGAACTCTCTAGTCCAGGAATGAAAGAATGATGTGCTTGGGCATAAAATGTGCTGTGCTGTGTTGTTCAGCTGTGTCTGGTTCTTTGCGACCCCATGGACTGTAGCCCGCCAGGCTCCTCTGTCCATGGGATTCTCTAGGCAAGCATCCTGGAGAGGGTTGCCATGCCCTCCTCCAGGGGGTCTTCCTGATCCAGGGATAGAACCCAGGTCTCCTGCATTGCAGGTGGATTCTTTACCGTCTGAGACCCCAGGGAAGCCCTTGGTATAAAATGATAAAGGATAAAGGTGACTAGGACAAACCTGATAGAATTTCTGACCACTGTCAAATACTGTTGCCAACGCTTCCAAGTTTTCACCAAAAGAAATGTATTTTATATAATAGTGTATTTTACATGTATTTTATATAATATCTCCCAAATTTTTAAATGTTAGAAACCAGTTCACTTAAAAAGAATCAAAAACATTGTGCAAGCCAAACTAAAACCATTTTGGGTCAAAGGAGGCCTGTAAACTGTCTCTTTTTTTAACTCTCTTGTCTGGATTGATAGTAATCCTTCCTAATTATTGAGGGATAACTTTAAGCAGTGCCCCATGCTAGGAATTTTGCATTAATTATATCTGTGAATGCGCCTCCCTATGATCAGAGTACCACTGATCTGGAAAACATTAAGACACCCACTTCTCAGTTGAAGAAACTGAGGCTTGCAGAATTTAAGTTACACACATTAGATGAGAACATCAAACATATCACATTTCCACAGGCACAAGCTGACCTTTGTTTGACCACAACATAAAAATGGCTTTGCGTCATGAGCAATTCCAAACATGCTGTTATTTCACATCTTGCTCTCCCACTGATTTCTGAAATACTTGATCAAAGCAAAGTCAAAGTTGGAAACTGCTGCTCTATATTCTGAAATTGCTAAAGTTTGCTATATACCCTATCGAAATCCCACCTTAAGTTTATAACTATTAGTCTTCCAAAAGACAGCCCACCACAAATACTGAATAGAAAAAAAATCTTAACTATCTTTATCCAAATATGAGATTGGAGCCAGGAAGAATATACACAAACAGGGGGAAAGTGAGAAAGATGGTGCAGACACTGGGAAAAGATTAAAACTAACGTGTTGCATTCAGCAAACGTTTTTGAGTAGACCACATTCAAAGCTCTGTGCAAGAAGTTATTTTAATACCCTGAGGCTAGGATGATTTCAGATTTGAAAGACATTTTAAACTTGGAATCAATAGGAATTGGTGACTACTGTGAAGTGGAGGGTATGGGAGAGGGAATAATCAGAGATGACGCCTCAGAAAGCAAGAAGAGGCTGGTGGAGCCATTAACCTAGATGAAGGCACACAGGAGAGAGGGCACAGTGTGTTGTCAAGAGCATGGCGAGATGCGCTAACAACAGAACTGGGGTTCCAGAGGGCGCGGCGAAGTGGACAGACTAGCCATCAGCAAGACAAGAGGCAGGTAGGGTGACGCTGAGCTGGATGGCAACGGAATGGCACTGAGAGTCTGGAAGAAGGCAGTAGTTCAGGCAGCTTTGCTTTCTGGGTGATTATTATGAACCACAAAAAGAAGAGTCAGAAAATTACCAAATTTCCTGGAGGGACATGGGGATGATGGCGGGGAGCGACACACTGGGAGCTGAGTTCCTACGTCCCAAATGGTACTTTGCTGTCACAGTTCCACAGTGTCCTTCTAAAACAATATCCTAGGGACTTCCCTGGTGGTCCAGTGGCTCAGACTCCACACTCCCAAAGCCAGGGGCCTGGGTTCAATCTCTGATCAGGGAACCAGATCCTACCTGCCGCAACTAAGAGTCTGCATGCCACAGCTAAAGATCCTGTGTGCCCTAAGACCCAGCACAGCGAAATAAATAATAAAAATAATAAATATTTTAAAAATAAATAAAACACTTTCCTAGATGCTTCATATTGAACGAATTCTCACTGTAGTTCAATTTTATGGATCATTGTTTGCAGCTTAAAATGTAATCAAAGGCAATGGGTTTTCTAACTGTGCTGTTCAAAACCCTAAGGATTTTATGGAGGGGCTTAGGCGTCAAAGACCACTGAGAGAACAGAGTTCTGGGCCCTTAATCCAGAGAGATTCTCTCTTGATTTGTTTTACATGATGGGCTTCTCAGATACAGATCCCAGCTAAAAAGAATTCCAGTGTTAAGACATTTTTTTTAAGATTAAAAAAGCTTTAAAATTCACTGAAGTATCTTGGTCAATTACAAAGTGAAAAGTAATTTGCTATACCTCATAATGTAATGCAGTTCATAAATTTTCCATAAATTACAGTAGATTTAAAGGTATCCAATTAATAATGTCACTATGACATTTCTAGTTGCATGTTAGAGTGAGAGAGAAAAGAATAAAGATGTAACTAGTATGTTATGAATTTCACAAAATCTGGCTACATTCATGGGAGTGTGTTGTTTACCTGAAAGTTATCCTTCACAACTGTTGACAGAAGTAAAGGTTGAGAACTAGTGATCTCAATGATATCCAAAGTCCTTAATGCATATAGAATGTCCAGTCCTCTCACTTCCAATCCAGAACCAGGGAAGAACAGATGGTTCTCTAAAGGGTCAGAGAGTGAGACCCTTTTTAAGAGCCGCAGGTCAGATCTCAAAAGCCCGGTATGTCATTTATCCCCTTTCAGAAAACAGCAACAAGTCTGGAGACCCAATGGTATCCCTCTTGTCGTGCCCTGAAATAGTCATCGGCTGTTGAATCATTTTTGTGATTTGGTTTCCCATCTCAGCATATATTCAATTTTGTTTTCCCTCTACTCCTACTTTTGCTATGCTGTGTGCTTAGTTGCTCAGTCGTGTCCCACTCTTTGTGACCCCGTGGACTGTAGCTCCTCTGTCCATGGGGATTCTCCAGGCAAGAATACTGGAGTGGGTTGCCATGCCCTCCTCCAAGAGATCTTCCCAGCCCAGGGACGGAACCCAGGTCTACCGCATTGCAGGTGGATTCTTTACTGTCTGAGTCACCAGGGAAGCCCTTTTGCTATATCACCTTAAAAGTTCCCCAAAAGACAGGATTCAATTTGGTTGGTAGGACACTATCCAAAATGAAATTCCCCTGTGATATGTTACAAAACATTTGAGGGAATTCTCTGATATGAAATACAGGGGCACAATAGACAGGTAGAGGAAAGAAAACCGGAGAGGCAATGCAGGGGGAAGAAAACCTCAAAAATATATGGATACATTCACAGAGATGAAGAAAAAAGTACACATATCCATGAAACAATAGGACGATATAAAAGGATATCTAGAAATCAAAAAAGTGTTCTCGAAAAAAATGGAAGGTGGTAGTAGAGTTATAGTGAGTAAGACAACAGTGAAAATAGAAGACTCTTGAGTCCCTTGGACTGCAAGGAGATCCAACCAGTCCATTCTGAAGGAGATCAGCCCTGGGATTCCTTTGGGAGGAATGATGCTAAAGCTGAAGATCCAGTACTTTGGCCACCTCATGCGAAGAGTTGACTCATTGGAAAAGACTCTGATGCTGGGAGGGATTGGGGGCAGGAGGAGAAGAGGACGACAGAGGATGAGATGGCTGGATGGCATCACGGACTCGATGGACGTGAGTCCGAGTGAACTCCAGGAGATGGTGATGAACAGGGAGGCCTGGCGTGCTGCGATTCTTGGGGTCACAGAGAGTTGGACACGACTGAGCGACTGAACTGAACTGTTGAAGAAGGCTCTTGAGAGTCCCTTGGACTGCAAGGAGATCCAACCAGTTCATTCTGAAGGAGATCAACCCTGGGATTTCTTTGAAAGGAATGATGCTAAAGCTGAAGCTCCAGTACTTTGGCCACCTCATGCGAAGAGTTGACTTGCTGGAAAAGACCATGATGCTGGGAGGGATTGGGGGCTGGAGGAGAAGGGGACGACAGAGGATGAGATGGCTGGATGGCATCACCGACTCGATGCACATGAGTTTGGGTGAACTCCAGGAGTTGGTGATGGACAGGGAGGCCTGGCATGCTGCAATTCATGGGGTCGCAGAGAGTCGGACACGACTGAGTGACTGAACTGAACTGAACTGAAAATAAAATAGACTACTAAAAAAATTCATTGGCTCCAAAAGAAAGCAGAAAAATGTGAAAAGTGAACTATGATTAAATAGGACTAAAAGGAAACCTAGAGTATAGTGGTGAACTTAAATTCAATCAGTTAGATAATTACATTGAATGAAAATTGCCTAAACACTCCAATTAAAAGGCATAGATTATCAATCTGTATGGAGGAAAGACACAACTATATGCTAATATACAAAAGGCACTTTAAATATAAAAATAGCTGAAAATAAAAGGATAAAAATGATATGCCAAAGAAGCATGAGAGAATGTTTTGATATAATTGAAATGGCTCATGTGTTAATTGAACATACAGTGTCAAAATTTGACACACTGTATATGTAGTGTCTTATGTTATACATAAATTATATGGTGGGAAAGTTGATGCTTAAAAATTTAAAGATGATTGTTGAAATTCAAAACACAAAATAAAGTCTAAAATAAATATTAGATAACCCTCAGAAAGTAGAAAAATAACATTAGTGCATTAGTGTTCTAAAGTAGAAGACTGATAAGAAAATGAGAGCATTAATACAAGAGATCCAATTTCATTGTGATAGGCGTGTTCCATATGAGAATGTAGAGAGTAAAATTCAAAATTAACTTCAAAAACTGTCAGCAGAACTGAAAAACATGTTTCCAGACGAGTGCTTAACAACAGATGAAAATAGACCCATATTAATGGTGCATCAAAAAGTATCAGGACACTGGGAAGAGCAGATATGAAAAATCAATCAGAGACAACAAGTTTTACACACAAACCATCAAAAATAATGATGATATTTTGTCTTTTTCATTAACAACAGTAGAAACTATGAGACAACAGAGCAACATCCTTAAATTGTAAGGGAAAATGATTTGCCATCTGAATTTGTACCCAGCAAACTACCAATCCAAACAGTTAATTAAGTGTGGAGGAGGAATAAATACATTTTAGAGTATGCAAGTCTCAAAAAATTGACCACTCATCCTTTCTTTCTCAGGAAACTACTGAAGGACATGATCCACTAATATGAGAGAGGAAATAAAGAAAAAGTCTCATAACTAAAGAAACAGAGGCTTCAACACAAAAAAGAGATGAAGGAAATCCCAAGGTGCAATCCTAGAAGGATCGCAGATTTTAAGACACTATCTAAATTTTAGTGGGTTAGAAGTCCCTGGGAAAGAAAGTTATCTCCAAAAGACGAGATTTCAGCAGGATGAGAATTTGTGATAAGTACCTAAAAAGAATTACTATCAGCAAAAGAAAGGTGCTTGTTAATTCTAGGAAAAATAAAATATGCACGCAAAGAAAAAATAATTACAGTATACCACATTACTCAAGTGTAGCAAACATTTATATAGTTACAGTTGTTTAAATGCTGCATATGGAATGCTTGAGATTTTTGAATACTACAAAGCTTTACTGAAAGAATGGAAGAGTGAGTGGATGGGAAGTGCATGTGTATGGTTTGGGCGGACAGGGTGTCCATATGTAGAATAACCACAACAGAATATCCAACAACATGTGAAAGTGTTTGCCTCGTGGTAGAGAGGAATGTGAAACGTGGGGAAGCAGAATTGGAGGGGCAAGTTTTTTCGTAACAAGCCTGTTCACTCTGTAAACAATGTGAGTATTGTACTTTGACACAATAAATTAATTTAAAAAATACAAAAAAGCCTAAGAGATATTTTTTTTTAAGCTAGAAGAAACTGAGAGAGCTGCAGATGAACGTAGGCATGGATATTGCATGGCCTCTCTCTGAACCCCTCCTTAACTCTTTTTATTAAGTAGAGGTAACATAAAAATATGACCAACAGCAGTAAAGCCACATCTCCTCATAATTAGTTATATTACTGATGAGACTGACATTCTTTCCCCTGAAGAGCTCAGCGGTTTCACCGAGAATGTTAAGCATGGAACATCTTAACACCATGAAATTAAAAACAAAGGATGTGTATGGAAAGAAAAGTAAGATTGAGAGATTACAAAGAGCAAATGAAATCAAATCTTCATTAGAAAGTAATTAAGACCAAGCCCCTGAATAATTCTGCAGCTTCCCCAGAATGCTAATGGTAGGAATTGGGAGTGTTACTAGTTTCTTCGTGAACCATTCCCACAGTACGGCACCGTTTATCACTTCTGCCTTTTGTTTTCCTGAAAACACTTACCTACCCTTTGACTATCCAAAATTATCAAAAACCAATCTACACTTCATTTTACTAAGATTACCTGAGTCTCCTTTGGAGAACTACGTAATCAAGGCTGACTGAGGCTTGCTGCTGTCTTACTTGTGCTTTGCCCTGCCCTTTGGAAGGCCAAATAACTGCTTAAGATTGTCTGGCCTGGCTCAGTTCTGGATGCCTGGAACTTTTCTTTCTGATTTGGCCTCTACTAGTAGACATACAGGCATGGACTTGTGAAAACTTAGGAATACCTGGTTAACACTTTGAGCTCAAAATGTGTCCACTCTTGAACAGAACGGCTAAAAATCATTAGCCAGAGCCGAGAACATCTCGTTCTCGTTATGAGCTAGTCTATTGTCTTTCCCTTTTCTAAGACTCAAAAAAAAAAAATTAGGCCTGGAAGGAGGGAACAACGATAATTAATTTTATTCTGACTTTAAACTCGAAGATTTTAATCAGAGAGAACCCGACATAAATTTCCTTTCATTGTGCACTCTCTGTGCTAGCCATTATATTAGACCTTTTCTGGACTGAGCCTGGCGGGCTACAATCCATGGGATTGCAATCAGTTGGACATGACTGATGACTAAGCACAGACGCATAGTCCTCAAGGTACCTCTTCAAGATATCCATTCTATCTGCAGTTTACAGGTGAGCACACCAGGGCTTTGAGCATCGAGTCTTATCTAGATCACCTGAAGAGCCTCAGCAGCATCATGACCAGTTGGAGTCCCATCTTCCCATCATCATTGTCCACTACTGCTTTCTAGGGAGGGCTGTCCTTGCAACAGAAGATTATACCTAACCCATAGTTCTTGCAAGGATTAAATAAATAAAATAATACAACTAACGCACATGAAATTAAGAGATGCTTGCTCCTTGGAAGAAAAGCTATGACAAACCTAGACAGCATATCAAAAAGCAGAGACATCACTTTGTCAACAAAGGTCCATCTAGTCAAAGCTGTGGTTTTTCCAGTAGTCAGGTATGGATGCGAGAGTTGGACCATAAAGAAGGCTGAGCACCGAAGAATGATGCTTTTGAATTGTAGTGCTGAGAAGATTCTTGAGAGTCCCTTGGGTAGCAAGATTAAACCAGTCAATCTCAAAGGAAATCAACCCTGAGTATTCATTGGAAGGACTGATCCTAAGGCTGACACTCCAATACTTTGGCCACCTGACATGAAGAGAAAACTCATTGGAAAAGACCCTGATGCTGGGAAAGATTGAGGGGAGGAGGAGAAAAACAGAGGATGGGATGGCTGGATGGCATCACCAACTCAAAAGACTTGAGTTTGAGCAAGCTCCAGGAGATGGTGCAGGACAGGAAAGCCTAACGTGCTGCCGTCCAGGGGATCACAAAGAGTCAGACATGAGTTTGAGACTCAACAACAACAAAGCGCTGAGACCAGTGCCCTACACACAGTGAGCCCTTATGCACACTAGCTCTTACTGTGATTCTGTCATTAGATGTTTAAAATGCTAGTAACCCTCCCTTCTTCTTTCTATTTTCTCTTCTTTCCTGGCCAAAAGGAATTATGAGACACAATATGCCTATAAGGAGAAAGTGGTGGCTCCATGACTTAGGATATTTATATAAATGCCCTTCCTCCTCCAGAAGATCTTCTCTACTGATCAGGGCACAGTTCCTGCAGGACATAGCCTGTTCTCTAAGTCACAATCTGGCTATTTAATAAGAGTTGGCACCCAGTATGAGAAGTATTTTCCTTCGGTCAGACCAGGACTGAAGGACCCACATGGCTCCCCATGACTTCCAAGACCAGCATCATAAATAAAGTGATGCTTATTGAAATGATTTACTCTTGCTCATTCCCTTCTCTCACACACAGATGACTGAGTAGTGATGAGCCCCAAATGGGGTTTGCATGGATTCTAACACTCTTTGATTAGCAAGCTATGGCACTGTTTTAGGTGGATGTCAGCACAGCAGGCATCCTACTTTGAGCAGGGAGTAGGCTATAGCCAACAACTGCTTTAATGCAATTATTCCCATCAAGAGCCTCTCATTATACTGCTTTCCACCCTCAACCAATCACTGTTTCAAGCACTTACCATAAAAGTTTCCCTGTGCACTCCCTTACATATCCCCATGTATTCTAAACCTTCATGTAAACTCCTTCCCTTCATCCTTTCCCAACAAATACCACCCAGTTACAGGTGAGTTTTCCCCCTCCTTTTTCTCCTCACATGCCTGGGTCTTTAGTTTAATCTCTACAGCTTTTCTGAGTCAATTCTTATCTCTTGTCTCCAGGCTGTTGGTGGATGCACAGCCGCTGGGAAGCTGCTCATCTTTAGTCCTCTCTCAGAGTTTCTTCCAACAATATGTGAGAAGGGAGTTCTCCGGTCCCTTCCTCAAGCGTCTGCCAGCAGGAAAGATGAAATAAGGCCCCAAATCTAGGACACATCCTGTTACTTACCACTCGGCACAACTCTTTGCCTTAGTCCTGACAGCACATGGGTGAGTATAGACATAATTCTTCTGCTGTGACATAGCAGCACAATAGTGCCCCTCGCAAGCCCCACAAGTGCACATTCATCCACATATGAATCCATCCAATAAAACACCTTACTTGCCTGCCACGTGTTAACCACCTTGGTAAACGCCAGAGATACAAAGGTGAATCAGAAAAAAACTGGACTAGAGGAGGAAGGAAGCCAATTAAAACAATATGGCAGTTCAGGCGAGAAACAATAAGGTCCAGAGTGAACCCAAATGGTGCCAGTGAAACTAGGAAGCAGAGTCGAAGACATGAGCTATAAGAAGGGTGTCTCAGAAGGATGTATTTACAGTAAGTCCCCTATGCACGAATGAGTTCTGTTCCAAGAGCACTTTCATAAGTCCAATCTGTAAATCTAACAAAGTTAGGCTCTATACCCAACTAACACAATCAGCTGTATAGTACTGTAGGTTTATGATACTTTCATACAAATAATACATAAAATACAAACAAATGTACAGAAGACATTTTTAACCTTCTAGGACAGTACCTTGAAAAGTACAGTAGTATGTTGTATGTTGTACCTTGAAAAGTATATTAGTACAATAACTGGCATAGAGGGGCATGTTTGTATCTTTGAAAATATGCAACTTGAAAGTTTGCATATAGGGGACTTACTGTATTGTGTGGGGGGAACAAGAGGAAAAGCAATGAAACCCTCGGATGACTCCAAGATTTCTTGATGATACTGAGCTAACAATATGGTCACTTCCGGGTCAGAGGGCCAGGAGAAACCGGTTTGGAGGGAAGTAATGAGTCCAGTTTTGGAAACTGAGATACCTGTGGGATCTGGGATCTCAAGACACCAATAGCTGTGACGTATTTAGACTAGAGCTAGAAATATAAGTCTGTGAGGTTGAATACTCACCTCAAACTAGAATCTCATGCTTGATGTCCTCAAAAGGAATCAAGCACTTTTTAAAAAGAATATTTAATGAGAATTGCTTACAAGAACGCAATTATCTTCACTTCAAGATACTCTAAAACATTTCTTTAGGAACATGAACCGTATTGTTTTGGCTTCATATTGTCACAGAATTCCTTTAACTAAATTGAATCTTGTTCTGATGACAGGGTCTAAATGGAAGGTGTTTAGAAGATACAGACCCTGGGAACTCACGAACACATCCTCTGCAGTGACTTTGAGGATCTGACCCTTATCCTTTGGAGGCTTCCTCACCCCATTATGAGAGAAATTCTTATTCCTTCCAGTAGCAGCAATGGTTGCATTTCTAAACAGCTGGTTTGTGTCTCTTGCATTGTGCAACCGTGATAAGACTTCACTCTCATCTGTTTTCTTAAAAGCTTTGAACCAAATTTGAGACTTAGAACACGTTTAGCTTCACCCCTCCTGGGTGATATGGCTTCTCCCTTACTTTTCTTCATTCCTTTTGCCTCATACTTGTTTTGTGCTACTCAGCTGGATTTCTTTTTTATATCCTTACTAGCAGTTTTAAAAATCATTCCTGAGACAAGATGTATTATTTAGAAAGTAATTACTCGTTCATTTTTGGTCCGTTAGCGTTCACGAGTCATCAGCCTATAGACGAAAGTCACAGAAGAGGATGTCTGTGATCCAAAAATCTGCAAGCAATAAATGCTGGAGAGGGTGTGGAGAAAAGGGAACCCTCCTACACTGTTGGTAGGAATGCAAACTAGTACAGCCACTATGGAAAACAGTGTGGAGATTCCTTAAAAAATTGCAAATAGAAATGCCTTATGACCCAGCAATCCTACTGCTGGGCATACACACCGAGGAAACCAGAATTGAAAGAGACACATGTACCCCAATGTTCATCGCAGCACTGTTTATAATAGCCAGGACATGGAAACAACCTAGATGTCCATCAGCAGATGAATGGATAAGAAAGCTGTGGTACATATACACAATGGAGTATTACTCAGCCGTTAAAAAGAATACATTTGAATCAGTTCTGATGAGATGGGTGAAACTGGAGCTGATTATACAGAGTGAAGTAAGCCAGAAAGAAAAACACCAATACAGTATACTAACACATGTATATGGAATTTAGAAAGATGGCAATGATGACCCTGTATGTGAGATAGCAAAAGAGACACAGATGTGTATAGCAGACTTTTGGACTCAGAGGGAGAGGGAGAGGGTGGGATGATTTGGGAGAATGGCATTGAAACATGTATATTATCATGTAAGAATCGAATCGCCAGTCTATGTCCGATGCAGGATACAGCATGTTTGGGGCTGGTGCACGGGGATGACCCAGAGAGATGTTATGGGGAGGGAGGTGGGAGGGGGGTTCATGTTTGGGAACGCATGTACACCCGTGGTGGATTCATGTCAATGTATGGCAAAACCAATACAGTATTGTAAAGTAAAATAAAAAAATAAAAATAAAAAAAGAAGAGGATGAGATGACTAGTGAGCACGTGCACAAAAAAGAAGAAAATGGATCATTCACATTTCAGGGTGGAGACAATGGGAGGGACTGGTAAAGGAGACCAGAAAGAAGTCAGGAGATGATCCTTAGAGAACTGTGGCATGGGAGCCACGGAAGGAAATAGACCGTGGGCCAAATGCTGCAGGCAGACCAACGAAAATCAAGTCTACGAATGGCCCATTGGATCTGGTGATCAGGTGATGGTGAACAGAAATAGAAATTTTATTGACCTGGAGATTTTGTTTCTTTGCCTAATTCCCAGAGAATGCATCAAGGCAGAAAATAAAGATAATTCTTGTGAGGCATCTGACTCAGAAAGGAACAGGAGATATTAAGAAACAGTTAGAGGTTAATTTGTGATCAAGGATGAAGTTGTATTTCATTAATGTATTGAAGAGATTCAGGCATGTTAAAACTACAAGGAAGAACTAACTGAAAGGGTAAAACAAAAGCACAGGAAAAAGCAATAAGAAGCAGTGGATCAAGTTTTGGGTGATTGAAGTTTACTGGCAAAGACCGAGTTAAAGATTTCAGAGGTGTTGCTGACTGGGTCCAGCTAGTAGCCATGGGGATAGCTGGAGCATGAGAAGGTCAAGACACTTTGAAACTGAAGTTTTGAATTCATCATCCATGTAGATGGTAAAGTGACCCAGGATCATGGCTTGACTTGGATTACTGTGATCCAGATGCCGAAGTGAAAGTGAAGTTGCTCAGACATGTCCGACTCTTTGTGACCCCGTGGACTGTAGCCTACCAGGCCCTCTGTCCATGGGATTTTCCAGGCAAGAATACTGGAGTGGGTTGCCATTTCCTTCTCCAGGAGATCTTCCCGACCCAGGGATTAAACCCAGGTCTCCCACATTGTAGGCAGGTGCTTTACTGTCTAAGCCACCAGATGCCAAAACCCTCAACAAATGAGGAGGAGAGACCTCAATAGGATAACAGCCAGAACAAAGTTAGGTGGTGATATGGTCAGAAGGTTTTGATTAAAGATGGAAGAGAGGTGGTTTGCAGGAGGTAATGGCAATTTGGGGGATAGTCCAGTGCTGCCTCAGAGCCTATGAGATACGCCTGTGATAGGAGGCAACATTTTACACTGTATCTATGAGAGATGTCTGCAGTGAGGAGGGACCCAGCTGGAGGAAAGCTGAACTTCAGTTAGGGCAAGGAGGTGAGAGGTTAACTGCCACTCTGATGTGTCTTTGGAGGAAGGTTAGAGATGGGAGTTAGAAGGGAAAAGTTCATTTCCATCCATCTCCCGCTTCTTTGAAAATGTAGAGACGACCACAACACACACAAGCCTCCAAATGAATACCTACAGTTTAGGGATGTCAAGTCAGGAAAGCAGATCTGAAATGTTGATGAAATGGAAACTTTCTCCCAACACACAAATGGTAGCCACTGCCACAGCATTTACTGTGATGTGACCCGTGCTAGGAAACTTCTATTTTGTTTGGAAGAGGAAAGAGACAGAGGGGAACCACATTACCCAGTGAGTGTCTAATTAGTCAGAGTGGGGGTGGGGGAAGCAATGATTTTAAGGCATTAGTAAATGAACAGTTCTAATTAGAGACACAGGGAACCCAGTTCTTCCCTTTAGAACTCATGGGAGTGAACTGGGTGAGGAGCTCTACTATAACTCGGGGAAAAGAAAACCTGGGCTTGTTCGTGTCTTTTCACAAATCAAAGGAATCAAATATACAAGATTGTCTTGCTCATAAGTTTTATTTTAAAAAACAGTTTGTTTCATGTTGTACTGTTAAAGAAAATACCTGTTAGTAGCTATAGTCACTTTGATGTACTAATAATTCTCAGAGAGCATTGAAATAAGTGAAATATAGAAGTGAAATATAGAAGTCCATAGATGGTTCACATGGGATTCAAACCTAGGCATTTGGGGAAGGGGTGAGAGAATGCAAGAGATCAGATTTTTCTGTGAAGATCATTCTGTATTGTATGCTATCACACTTACATCTTAAAGAGTTTTAACTCAGAGCTTTGCATATGGCACAGGTTAGGTAGCAGCAGACTTATACAATAAATCCTAATATCTCTACATTTAAAAGTCAGTAGCTATTTGCCAACTAAATTGCCAATCTGCTACATCAAATTTTTGCATAAAAACTATACCCTCTAGAATTCTACATTTTTATAGCTCCCTTCCTCATAATAGTGTATGTTCAGTACAGTATCAAGCTCACCCTTTTTGCTTTAATTTTTTACATTTATATTATTTTCTACATGAATAATTTTCTGTAAAGCCTAAAAAAGGACTGTTGCAATGATTATTTCCACCAGATCAAATGTACATTACAAAACAATTATGATATTAAAAAATATCTCTGTCTTCTTTCCACCAAAATACCCACCTCCAATTTAGAATCTGGAACAAATTGCTCTAATATTGCTACCTTATACATTTTATTTGCAGTCATCATGTTTTCCTCATCATCATCTAACTTTTGAAACCATAAGCATCTATTGAATACATGGTTTAAAATAAAAGCAATAATTTAAAAGAGACTTGCTTAAAACAAATATTCCTGACAAATTAAAAGTAAAAGCTCATTGCTATTTTCTGCTACCAAAGGTCAGCACTACAAAACGGAAACCTAAACCATATATGAACACAGTTTACAAAAGAAATGAGACAGAAAACCCTTTATTGTATTAAAGGAACTTTTTCTGATCCCTCACCTGCCTGATTACTCTCTCACACACCACTACCATCCCGCCCACCACTTTAGCTCAGTTTCCTTTCAGATTGGCAGTGTAATCTGACAGTGTATACTTGTATAGTCTATAGCATTGGTATAATATGAAAAATAAGAATAATACATTAAAAGACCATCCACACTCCAAAAACACTTTTGAAATTCTTCCTCTTTTTCCTAATACTTTTATGGAGATTTTTTATAATTGAATATTTAATCTATACTATTTAATTTAGAATGAATGTGAGCTAGAGTTCCAATTATCTTCCTTCTTTCCCTCCTTTCTCTCTTTCCAAATGTAAGCCAATTACTCCAACACCATGCGTTAAATAATACACTCTTTTTCCCCATTGATTTGAATGGCACTTTTGCCTTATATTAAATCCTGGCGTTAATAATAGTTTACTTTTACAGTGCTTACAACATGCCAGTCATTGCTTTAAATACTTTACGTATAATATCTTTACAATAACTCTATGCAGTATGAACTACTTTCTCCCCCTTTATAGAAGAGAAATTTGAAAGACAGAGGATTTAAGAATTTGCCCAAGGTCACATGCTATACTGCTCTCATCTGTTATATACACCTAATCCTGAACTCTGCTCTAGCCCACTATCACCCCCTCAGCAGGTATCATACTATTTTTTCAATTTTTTTTTTTGATTGATGAATGTTAAACTTTAATTCTTGCTATTTTTATCATTATTTTTTATTGGAGGATAATGGCTTTACAATATTGTCATGGTCTCTGCCATATATCAACGTGAATCAGTCATAATCATATATATATCCTTTACTGAGCCTCCCTTCCCAGCCCTATTCCACCCCTCTACATCATCACAGAGTGTTGGGCTGGGCTCCCTGTGTTTCACAGCAGCTTCCGCTAGTTATCTTACACGTGAGAGTGTCCATATGTCCATGGTGCTTTCTCAACTTGTCCTACCCTCTCCTTCCTCCACTGTATCCACCAATCCACTCCCTATGTCTGCATCTCCATTTGTTTTCTGTAAACTGGCTCACCAGAACTCTTTTTCTAGATTCCATATATATGTGTTAATATACGATACTTGTTTTTCCTTTTCTGACTTACTTCACTCTGTATAACAGGCTCTAGGTTCATCCACCTCACAAGTGACTCAGATCCTTTGCTTTTTATGGCTGAGTAATATTCCACTGCAGGCTGGTGTGCTGCAGTCCATGGGGTTGCAAAGACTTGGACACGACTGAGTGAATGAACAACAACAATATTCAATTGAGTATTATCATACTTTTAATTACTGTAACTTTACATATATTTTGGTGTCTCCTGGGGAACCTGCCCCTCATTGCTCTTTTAATGCTTTCTTGCTATTTTTAATCTTTAATGTAAATTTCACCATTAACTTGACAAGTTAAAAAATGTATTTTGAGTAGAATTGTATGAAATTTACAACTTTGGGGAAACTAATGTCTTTATAACACTGAGTCATCCCATCCAGGAATATGCCAAGATTCTTCATTTATCTGGATTTTCTTTTATAATGTGTTCTTTAATATAATGTTGTGGTTTTCTTCAAAAAAGTTTCACACATTTCTGGCTAAATTTATACATAGGCGTTATATTTTTCCTTGGTTTTTCCATTAATTTCCCATCACTCACAAGTTAAAAGATCAATCAGAAAGTTCTTGATTTTTTTATATGTTTCCCACACCATACTGAACTCTCATATTCACTTGTAAAAGATTTTCAGTTGATTTAATTGAATTTTGAGGCATTTAATTATATCTTCTGAAGTGAAAAATAATTATGCTTGCTTAGCGCTTCTTTGTCTTCCCATTTTATTGCTATGATTAAAACCTTTAGAACAATATTAAATAGCTCTTAAGGCAGAAAGTATTAATTGTCCCCCAGTATCTACTCTCTTCTTCATCCACAGGAAACCCTAGTTTTTAGAACAGCACAAGCCTCCTCAGAATGAAGACTACAGTTTCCAGCATCCTTTACACCAAAGTGAAGCCATGTGACCACCGACTGGCCAGTATCAGCAGAAGTATCTTGTGGAAACTTCCGTGATGCTGCGTTGGTCTCCTTTCTTCTTTACCCTTTGTCCTTTTCTCCATCCTTCCGCCTTAAATACAGACATGATACCTGGAACTTGAGCTGTCATCTTAAAATATGAGAATGAAGATCACACCTGATGGGATTTTTTGTTTTCATACTTGGTATCCTCCGGTACCAGGAGTGATAGAATGAATATGGGTACCTGAAGAGGACACTAACACCCTTAACTGTCTTTCTCCAGTTTTCTTAAACAGAAGGAGAGAAATAAAACCTAGGAGAGAACAAGAGGGCAGAGGAGGAGGTGGACGTGGAGTCCTCTCCACAGATACATCAGGAGTTCACCTTCAGACACAGAAGTGCCTGCGGAACACCAGCTGAGAGCCGACAGGAGTACCTGACCAGCAGAAAAGAATATATAGAGCACACAAAACTCGGTAGGACAAAGGAGCTAGGGGGAAAACAGGAGTGTTAGTAGGACTGGACCTGCCCTCGGCTGGTGGGGGAACTAAAGCCGGGGTCTGATCCCCACATCGGGGCAACTGTCTATAAGTCAGAGGAGAAACATTTAAGGCTGAGAGTGAAACAGCTAATCAGTGGCAGCCTAAATGGAATGAGAATCAGACAGTCCTTGCAGCCATACATACCCTGGACAGGGACACAGGTCCCCTGGAAGGCACAGCAGCTGGGAGCTGGAGTTTAGGGAGTGTGGAGCAATCCCAGGGCAAGGGCTGCTGTTGACTGTGGAGAGACAGATTGAGGGGATGTGAGGGAGGAGACTGGTGGGAAATGCCTGTGGAGGAAGGCCAGGCAGCCATGGAAGCTAGGCAATACTGCTGAGTCACGTGTAGAGGGTGGAGCCATCACCATAGCCTCTCTTACCCCACACACCAACATCTGCAGCTGAGCAATAGAGAGACTGGCCCATCAAGTGCCTGACGCACTGAACTACAGAGTAGAACTCCACACAGGGTTTCCATTAAGTGACTGATTCGCCAAACTACGGAGTAGGACCACACTCAGTGTGCTCTTTTAAATACCTGACAGGCCAATCTACAGAATAGGACCCCAGCCAGGGGGGCCTCCCTATGTGCCTGAGTCACCAAACAATAGGGAAGGACCCCAGGCCAGGAAGCCCTCTAAGTGCCTGAATGGGTGGAGCTACTGAGAAAGACTGGCCAAACAGGCCTTCTGACCGATAGGGCCATAACTCCTACAGCAGAGGCAGTCCACGTCCCTGCACACCTGGTGCCGCCAGGGTCACCACACCTGAAGCAGCTGCACCACCTTCACGTTCAACCCTCACTAGGGCAGAGCTGCCACAGGCAAAAAAAAAAAAAAGCCTTGCATTTGTGCACACAGGGTCACTTCGGTCATGTCCAACTCTTTGTAACCTTGTGGACTATGACCTTCCAGGGGCTTCTCTGTCAGGGAGGGAGCTTCTCCAGGCAAGAGTACTGGAGCGTATTGGCCAGTACTGGTCACCATACCCTTCTAGAGCACTGTATTCCCTGCTGCCCTAGCCACCAATTCCCCTGAGTACCTGGTGCTACCAGAACCCTGTGACCCAAGCAGCTGTACCACCTCCACACCTGGCCCTCACAGGGGCAAACGCAAGCCCTCCAGGGCAGCCTCAGGAGCAAACCCCAGTGGACGACCCACATGCAGAGGTGGAAATAAGACCACAATTGAAACCCAGGGGCAGTGTGGCTAAGGAAGAAGACCCAAAATCTTCCCACCAGTGTACAAGCTGCAGATTAAATCCACACGATCAACTAGGCAGACTTTGTGTCTATGGAATATATAAAAGGTCATTGAGAGCTCCCACAAAAGAAAACACACTAGTTCTGATAGCTGTGGACATTGGAGGCAAGAACACACAGGAGTATGACCAGATTAGAATCTGAACTTCCCTCACAGCAGGTCCAGAGACCAGCACAGTGTTGGAGGGCACCCTAGGGAAGTGAGATGGGCTGTGACTCCCAGTGAGGGAAAGGTCTCTGACAGCAGTGACTCAAGAAAAACATTTATTATTCTTATGTTTTGACTTGTTCTGTAGATTCTTTTGGATTTTTTTTTCTTTTTTCTTTTTCTTTTTTTCCCCTTCCCTCACACCTTCCCCACCCCCCCCCCACCCCCGCCCATTGTAGTTGTTGATTTTATTGGCACTATGAAATCAAATTAAGCTTTTGAGTTGTTTTTTTTTTTTGTTCCAGTCACATTGTTTATTATTGTTATAATCTTCTGCCTCTAATTGGGCTTTTGCATTTCTGTGGAGTTTTCTTTTTTTTTTTTTTTCCCTTTCTTCTTCTTCTTTCCTTTCATTTTTTTTAAATTTTAATTTTTAAACCTGTTATTATTTTTTCTACATTTATTTCTTTGTTTTGCTTTTCCTACTATTCCTTTCCCCTTGCAGTTAATCCTTAATATATATAAAGTTTCTTTATTTACCTTTATTTAACTTTGCTTATCTATTGTTTCTTTTCTTTCCTTTCAACATATTTGTTAGTTTTGTTTTCATTGTTTTGTTCCCCACTTTGCACCTTGCTTAGTTTTGTTTCCAGTTTGTGCTTTAGTTAGTTTTGTTCTTAACTGGTAGATATAATTTTTGGTTTCCTTTGTTCTCTGGATCTATCTATTGTACTTTATTTTTGTTGGACTGTTTTGATTTTCCTTATGGGTGTATAGGTATATGTGCATATTCCATTATTTTAATTATTATTTGCCTGATTTTGTAACTGTCATTTTTCTGGAGTTCATCTTTGGTTTCTCATTTTGGGGGATTTGTTTTAGTCTCACTTAATGCCATAACAAACCACTTGTGGAATCTCGTTCCTGACCAGAGATCAAGCCCTGAGCCTTTGGAGTGGGAGCACTCACTCCAAGACCCTAGATGAAGAGAATTAACCCTCAGTTCAGTTCAGCTCAGTCGCTCAGTCGTGCCCGACGCTTTGCAACCCCATGAATTGCAGCATGCCAGGCCTCCCTGTCCATCACCAACTCCCGGAGTTCACTCAGACTCACGTCCATTGAGTCCGTGATGCCATCCAGGCATCTCATCCTCTGTCGTCCCCTTCTCCTCCTGCCCCCAATCCCTCCCAGCATCAAAGTCTTTTCCAGTGAGTCAACTCTTCTCATGAGGTGGCCAAAGTATTGGAGTTTCAGCCTCAGCATCAGTCCTTTCAATGAACACCCAGGACTGATCTCTTTTAGGATGGACTGGTTGGATCTCCTTGCAGCCCAAGGGACTCTCAAGAGTCTTCAACACCACAGTTCAAAAGCATCAATTCTTTGGCACTCAGCTTTCTTTATAGTACAACTCTCCCATCCATACATGACCACTGGAAAAACAATAGCCTAACCCTGAAAGTGAAAGTGAAGTCGCTCAGTCATGTCCGACTCTTTGCAAACCCATGGAGTGTAGCCTATCAGCCTCCTCCATCCATGGGATTTTCCAGGCAAGAGTGCTGGAGTGGATTGCCATTTCCTTCTCTAGGGGATCTTCCTAACCCAGGAATTGAACCCGGGTCTCCCGCAGACGCTTTACCATCTGAGCCAGAGGGAAGCCTAACCCTGCTGCTGCTGCTGCTGCGGCGGCGGCGGCGGCGGCGGTGGCGTCACTTCAGTAGTGTCCGACTCTGTGTGACCCCATAGATGGCAGCCCACCAGGCTCCCTCATCCCTGGGATTCTCCAGGCAAGAACACTGGAGTGGGTTGCCATTTCCTTCTCCAAAGCATGAAAGTGAAAACTGAAAAGGAAGTCTCTCAGTCACGTCCAACTCTTCGCAAATCCATGGACTGTAGCCTACCAGGCTCCTCCGTCCATGGGATTTTCCAGGCAAGAGTACTGGAGTGGGGTGCCATCGCCTTCTCCCTAGGGAGTATCAAATAGTGAAAACTCACACAAAGGAAACTACTTGGATACAAGACCCGGCATCACCTGACCACCAGTAGCACCCTGTGCAGGACGCCTCATCTAAACAAAAAAACAAAACAAGAATACAAACCTAATAATCAGCAGACAGGATTACCACCTCCCTCAGCCTTGCCCATAAGAAGAAAAAGAAAACAAAACAGAAAAACTCAGCACAAATCTCACCCTATACGAAGCTTACACAAATGACTGGACCAACCTTAGGAGGGCAGAAACCAAAAGGAAGAAAGAATTCAACCTTGAAGCCTGGGAAAAGGAGACCACAAACACAATAAGTTAAAAAAATAATAATAATGAACAGGCAGAGAAATACGACACAAATGAAGAAACAAACTAGAAACACAGAAGTCCAAATAAATGAAGAGGAAATAGGCAAACTACATGAAAAAGAATTCACAATAATGATAGTAAAGATAATTAAAAATCTTAAAAACAGAATGGAGAAAATACAAAAATCAATTAACAAAGATCTAGAAGAATTAAAGAATAAACATACAGAGACAAACAACACAATTACTGAAATTAAAAACACTCTAGAAGGAATCAGTGGCAGAATATCTGCAGCAGAAGAACGAATCAGTGAGCTGGAAGATAAAATGGTGGAAATAACTTCTGAAAAGCAGAATAAAGTAAAAAGAATGTAAAAACTGAGGACAGTCTCAGAGACCTCTGTTCAGTTCAGTTCAGTTCAATTGAGTCGCTCAGTCGTGTCCGACTCTTTGCAAGCCCATGAATCGCAGCATGCCAGGCCTCCCTGTCCATTACCAACTCCCAGAGTTCACTCAGACTCACATCCATCGAGTCAGTGATGCCATCCAGCCATCTTATCCTCGGTCGTCCCCTTCCTCCTGCCCCCAGTCCCTCCCAGCATCAGAGTCTTTTCCAATGAGTCAACTCTTCGCATGAGGTGGCCAAAGTATTGGAGCTTCAGCTTTAGCATCATTCCTTCCTAAGAAATCCCA